>NC_065523.1:14201132-14218520 GCF_006386435.1 Epinephelus moara | reverse complement strand
TGTTCACTGTGGGGTGTACTCACTTATGTTGCCAGCTGTTTAGATGTTGATGGCTGTGTTTTGAGTAATTTTCAGAGGAAGGTAAATCTATACTACTATACAAGCTGTACACTGACTACTTTAAGTTATATCAAAGTGTCATTTCTATAGTGTCGTCCCATGAAAAGATATAATAAAATATTTGCAAAAATGGGAGGGGTGTACTCACTTATGTGAGATACTGTATGTACTGAATACACACCGACAATGCCCAATAATGCTGCAGATGTAATTTCATATGCCGCACAGTGCGGCGCAGGATTGTCCTTGGATATTTAAGAAGAATGAACTGTACATTGAATATAGTGTGTTTATGCAGCTCATAGCCATGCCATCACACACAACCACACAAAGGCAGAGGTCTGTTTTGTAATGTAAAGAAATAGTTACAAAGAATGTTAAAAAGTAGCTTGCTAACAATAATGCACTTTCAACACTATGTTCTGTTGAGAAACATCTATATTAGCTTCAAGGTTTAGCTTTAGTGGCATTACACAGTAGAGGGTTGTGCAATGACATTCTACCTCATGTTATACAGAGAGAAAAGGGATAAACAGAATAAAGATAATGAATAAGAGGAGAACAGGGTCAAATACGACAGAAGTAAAAAAAAAGTAGACTCTACTTACAAAGGAAAACATACAGTTATGTAGCCCACATAATTGCATAATTTCATATATGTAATTTAAGTTTTTTAATCATGTATTTATAGCGAAATTGGGAAAATAAGGTAGAGTTTTAAAGAGTGATGGAAAAAAAGCTGAATAAAAGCTTAAGAAAACATACCGAAAGTAAATGATATTGGGTAATGGCACTGCTATGACTTAAACATGGAGATTTACAAAAAGAAGCAACACAGTCTGACCTCATCCCATTCAGAATATTGGGAAGGACACAGTTTTCATCCAGTGCTGTAGAAGTGTTACAGTGAGAGTGTAGCATTTTAAAATCTCCAAATCTGGAGCCAAGCCAGGGTCCTGCATCAGGTCAGGTAACCGCGGGTACCCGGGCGGGTCAGCCACAAAAAAGACAATTGGCAGGTGGTATTTTGTCCTAAGTTTATTTCCCTGTTTGGTTGTGGGTGAAAAAAAAAAAACCATGCTGGTTGGATTGCGTGTGTTGGATGATAAATATATTAAGATAAACAGATAAGAAGAATAATTCTAATTAATGTGCTAATGTTTTAATTATCTGACTGCTGACTCAATGTGTCCTTTTGCGCTAGCTGGAATATGAGAGTAGCTTCAATCAGGTAAATTATCTTAGTTTAACATGTATGAAATGTCCCCGCTACCTAACCAAGTTAACTAAACAGCGCATGGTTACTATAGGATTTGCAGTTTAAGGTTGGGTTGCAGATCTCGTGTAAGCAGGTTTGGTTTTGCATGTTGTGGTTCTGGTTTGGGATCGGCTCTTGAAAATTAGACCTGTGCAGGACTCTGAGCCAAGCATTTTAGACAAACTGTTCACAAGGCAGATGGAGATTAAAAAAGATTAATCTTTTTGCCCCTCTTGAACTTTACTATCAAAATACAGTTGATATTCACCATCCACAGAGCAGAAAGACTGGAAGTCTCTGCAACGAAGCAAAAAATGAAACCCGTACATGAAGGGCTGGGTTAAATGGTCTTCTAGCTGATTGAAACAAATACGTCATTACTGAGAGTCTTCCAGGAGCCACTGCCATCCTGACCTGTCATTTCCTGCCTTGATGGGAGAAAGACCAACGTCCCTTCTGTCCAGGGGATCGTAACAGAACAAGTTGCTTTTTAATGATGGTTGTACTGCTTATTCAACTAATTAGTGTGTTTGCTTATGATGGAAACATGAGCTTCAGTTGGGATTCTTCAGTCTTCTCACTCAGAGTTGATGCTGACCTTTTCTTTGTGGCGCCATCAGGACAGCAGAAATCTAAAACGATTAATATGTTTACTTAAAGCACAGAGCGCTGATTGATACCTTGATTGATTGAGTCGGGGGCCCAATTACATGAATCAAAAGATCAGCGCTTTCCAAACAGTGTAAACAAGCTATTACCACTGAGCCTTTCCTTCCTCATAAAGATCAAGTACAAATACAGGTAAAGTTCCCTTTCACATTTGCTATCCATATCCGGTTGATTTTCCATTGGTCCAAAGTCTCCCTCTGGCCCACAGGCAACCCCCTTAATGACCTGAAGTGACCTTTCTAATGGGCAAGGGCATTGAAGAATGGACATAACCATCGGCTCTCCATCATGGTAGAGAAAATAAAGAGGAAGGAAGTGACAACCTGGACGAGGTTGATGCTTCCCATATGTCAGTGTTACTGGGACTCATTTCTAATCAGGACTAACCTGGAGACATATACGGTTAGACAAACTTTTAAATAAACCAATCACTGGTATTATTCCCATGACGGCTATAAACATACCAAGAAAAACGATGATGAAAAAAAGATGAGCGGAAGAGACGATTACTTGAGACGTCTAACCCTGAGGGAAGAGATCTGAGACATCATACCTACAAACATTAGCTCTCACTTAACAGAAGGCACATATGTGCAGCAACTGTGTTTCTGCCTCTTGAGGAAACACAAAGCCCTTAGAGCTGTATTGCTATTCTAAGCCAACAGTATTTACACGTAGCTTGTAGACGAGTGTGAAATCATGTGTATGTGTGTTTATGGCCCTCAGAGTCAAAGCACATAGTGGAAGAAGTCACCGCAGTAACACATCAAATTATAGAGGCAACCATCTTGTCAAACACGCCCAGGAGCTGCACTCTGAGTGACGAGGGTTAACCATGCATGCAGATATAATCAAAGAAGGAATGTGACATCACCATTAGCCTTTTCTAGTTTCCCCAAATTCCTCTCATGTCAGAAGAACCAGTTGTGGCGAGTGTGTTTTCACAGCATCAATTCCCTCCCCAGTGAGCCAGAACAAGAAAACCCCTGTTTAATAAGGAACCACTTAGAGGACATGAGTGAGCTGATATAGGCAATTCATAACAAATCTAGAAATACAACATCCTTGACATGAGGACTTAATAGAAATGGGCTAAATTAGTTTTACATGTAATATTGCTGTACAACTTCATCGACCACATGGTGTGTGTAGGAGAAGTCATTCTTCACTGTCAATAACCTTGCAGGCCTTTTGTGGCTCACATTGCCATCGCAAATCAATTACAAGTGATATGAGGCTGAGCACATGTTGTACGGTTTAAACAATGCTCTTATTCTCTCGCCGTACAACAGGATATGAGTCAAAATAATCATGGTTCACTGGTTTGCTTTGAAACACAAAGTCCAGCACCAGGCACCTGCAGAGTTAATGCTCACTGGGCTGAATTACCGCTCGCTCAATGGGTTATAACGGTGTTTCCTGAGACCCAGAAGCCATCAAACCTCACCTGTCTGCGGGCTGAATGAGAAACCCCTTTCAGACTGGACCTCAGGCTGTCAGTGTGGATTATACAGCCAAAGTGTCTGATAGGCATAGGACAGGCCCCCCGCCCACCTCCTGACGCCTGGGTAATGGTTTCTCGACCAGACCTGGTTTCTGACTCATCCCCCATCTGCCAGAAAACATCCACAATCATGACGTGTCACAAATCTGCACAAAAGATTACTCACATGAAACAAATACTGCTATTAATAACAGATCCAGATTCAAAAAAGGATTGGGGTAAAGAAGTACTGAAACAGGAAACATTAAACATATCAAAGTAACAATAATAATTTTTAAAAAAGAGTTCTTTAAGTTCTTATGGCTCGACATGTTGGCTAACATGAGCCTGCCAGTCCTTCCAACTGCTGTTTCCTAACTTGGAAGCAGCAGCTGACAAAGCAATCACAACTCAAGCTCCATATCACCAGGCTTCTTTTGTGGATAGTTTGCACAACTGTAAAAGCGTAGATATTTTAAACTGTCCACGTCTTTGCACTGAGCACCTTTGTGTCCGTATCTGGTTTGTACAAACTTATTAGGGGGTTTTATTAAAAAAGATAAAGAGGACTTAACAGAGCTAAACCACAATGACACTACTATCTACAACTATTTTACTATTAGGCCAGCATGAAAAGTATGCAATAATGTTGCTGAATATTGCGATAACAAATATTAAAGTGCTCTTAGCTCTGGACTCAAACTTGCACAGTACTTGTGCTTGTGTATATTTACTTGGTTTTTGAGGAGCTGCAGTGTTTTATCATGGACAAACTGAAACGTACACCATTTTTCTCCAAGACACAAACGTTTAAGAAATGACCACCATTTCATCTCTGAAGTAGAAAAGCCCACCTGTGTCTGTCTTTGCGCAGAAACAGGCAGAGCAGAACAAAGTCTCAGAAATTAGAGCAGACATAGTAACATTGTTTGCTCACTCACTTTTAGAGCACTGGCCCGATTGGGTAACGGACTATTTACTGGCCAGATGTAACTTCTTACTGGCCGAGGGCCATCGGACAATCCTTATTGTTGGACAATGCCTAACAGCGAGGGCTCTTTCTGATTGGACACACTGTTAACAGCGGTTACAATAAAAAATGACATTGTGCAGGCCTACTCTCCATATTGGCCTGATACATGAGCTTGACAGTTCATCAACTCGAAGGGTACTTTGAGATATGTTATATTTTGTCAATTGTTGGGCATACGCTGTTTGCAAGATCAAGAATGAACCAGACCAGACTACCTCTCAAATGCACCATGCATTTTATCTGATTTGGTTTCCCATCTCTGGAGCAACACAGGTTTTTTAGTTTTGATGATTTCACTGAGATTTTATGTAAATGTATGGATTTTTTTTTTCCGGGGAGGAGGGAGGTAGGATCAATTCTCCCAGCAGAATCCTTGTTGCTGTTCAAATTCTTCAAAAGCTCCCTCAAAGAGCAGAACCCTTTTTCCCCATAAAATCTAACTTCACAGTATGACTATTTGCTAAAAATGATGTAAGCTCCTCTGATTGAAATAGCTTCATGGAGCTCTCCATGCTGCTGGTCCTCAGGCGATTCCTTCAAGTCCACAGCACAAACGATGGCAACGCATGTCAGAAGTGACAGTGGGATGTAAAGCAAAGTTCATGAATCGAGTGAGTGAGCGAGCTGCCAACATGAAATAAAAATGTCATCGCTGGCACATGCACACGGCCTAACACCTGAGAGATTCTCGTTTAACAGCAGAATATGAGCAATAAATAAGTTCGTTGTGACGTCTGCTGCATCTGGCTTTGAATTATAGTGGTGAGCTGTTAGCAGTGATCTGAGAGAGGCAATCCTGACGGCTTCATCTCGGGGTCAGCAGAGCCCAGTAAACCATCCTTCCCATAGGCTGGGGGTTTAATGACAGAGGTGGGAGAGGCAGGCTCCACACCTGGAGACCATCCAGAATGACATCCTTCTCTTGTCTCTAGCTGACTGTAAAGAAAGGTGGTCTATGAACTCTACATGTGTGAGTCAATGATTTTACTGTACGCTTGTGTGGGCGTTTTAGATGCTTCACGTTCATGACATGTGTGAGAGCGAGCCCTTGTTGAACTGCTTACACTGGCCTCAACTCGTGCTGATGTCAGTGAAGCATCATATCAACACTGTCAAACATCTTTGTGTGTGTGTTTGTTGTTGAAACCAGAGGTGATTGTTAGAGTGTAGGATGTTTATTTCATCGACGCTGTGGGTATCCCGCTGCAGAGCATACATGTTTATGCATTTTGAACAGAGGTAGCATCGACAGCACTAACAGAGCAAACGATACGACAGTCTGTGAAGGAGACACGCACACACACACACACACACTGGGACACACACATATATGCTACACTGGTGCTGCTGTTCCTCATTAGTACTCTGTATCTCTCACAGTTGTCTCAAGTCAGTTAAATAGGAATAGAACAAAGTTGAAAGACACACAATTGGCCTGGGACAATTTAATCAATGTTTGTAAATGTGGACAAATCTCTCCCAGAGCTCAACACTGTCCTGATTTACAGCCTGGAAGAGCTCCACTGACAATTAACTTGAGATTCACTCGGTTGACTCTTGGAATGTTTTCTGAGGTTTTCTACCTAGACAGCTCTTATTGAAACAGTAGAGCCACCAATTACAAACCAAAAAGAGGACATGTTCCAGAAACCCCACAAGGGTACTGTAAAATTCCAATATCCATACTTTTGAGCATCTCTTCTGGAGCACATCTGTGATCTTAGTTGACATGCATAAAAAAGTCTTCTCTGGGATTAATGGGGACATTATTGATCTCTTTAGGGAGATTCACTCCTCTCTTACTCGCTTTACAGTGGGGTCACAGGTCAGGGACTGCAGAACAGCAGCCACAGTGCTGGCTGAGGTTCAGTCAATTTAGTTTAATGGATGGATGTGTTAGGGTTGACTGCAGATTCACTTAGAGATTAGTTTGGGCCATCCATAAATGTTGATGAAGAGATGGTAACGGGAGCCTCTCTGGTGTCCCCAATGCTCACTGGAGCTTGTGAAGGGGGGGCAGTTAGATGAAAAATTATTCTTGGATGTACGTGGCATAAAAATTCACTTCTATGCACTCAAGTGGATGATTTTAAGTAAAACTTCTTCAATTAATGAAAACTAATATATCACAAAAATGCACATGTATGCAGTCTAAGGCAATAAAAAGTCTAATTCTACACACATATTAAGGCGAAACCCCTTCATGCAAGCACACCACCAGCAGATAAAGTAATACACAAGTGCGTTGTATTACGTACGTGACATATGTCACATACGTCCCCACTGTAGCATGCTACACTCCAGGCTACGTTGTTATTAAGTTGTACCCATAGGATGAGCTGCATCGCACAACAGGCCACATCATTACAAGCCCAGTAGCGAGCACTACAAAGCATGGTCTCAAACAAATGCTGGTAAACATACATATACACAAACAATGATGGCATGAACACTGAAAAGTAGGGTTAGTTGGTACAGAGAGATCGTCCCTCTGTACCAACTAACCCTAATGAGTCACAGAAAAAGGGTTATATACAATTCTTTCAAGCATTTTGGATGGAGTGGGGTTTTTTTGTTGTTGTTTTTTAAGATATTTTTTGGGGTATTTTTGCCTTTATAGATAGGACAGTTAAGCGTGAAGGGGGCGAGAGAGAGGGGTAATGACATGCAGCAAAGGGCCACAGGCTGGAGTCGAACCCAGGCCGCTGCGGCAACAGCCTTGTACATGGGGCGCCTGCTCTATCCACTAAGCCACCGACACCCCTGGATGGAGTGTTGCAAGGTAAAAGATTTATCTACACTTACATAAAAGTAGAATTTGGTCTATATTACCATGACGATCAGGTAATCTGATGTAGAATGAAGCCATCCTGTTTCCAACCACCACTTTTCTAACTGCACCTGCAGAATCCAATGATGACCTCACAAAAACATTGAAAACTCTTCAACAAAAGAAAATCAGACACCAAATCCATGGCCCAACTCTCAGTGAATACCCAGAGGCCTTCACATTCAGATGATGCCAAACATTGGCTGAAACGATAAGAAGTTCTGCACAAAATAGTGTGAAAATTTAAATAAGGCTTCGCTGGATCTGACAGTATGGGTAATTGGATTCTCACAAAAAGAACTTAAAATACACACAGCAAGAAACTGATTCTGTGGAACACTAAAAACCAACAGTAATAATGAACTAAAGCAAATCCAAGAAGAACTCAACAGCATGACTGAAAAATAGCAACTAGAAGTGCAGAAAAATTAGATTTGGAAAGAGACACCATTGATCACGAAGAAGGGAGGGTCTACCAATGGCTATCAAGTACAGAAGGACCAAAGAGCTCTAGACTGAGAAAACCTGTCGTCTCTGACTCCTACACCTCAGTCTCAAATGCTTCACTTCCCTCTGAATTTGATTGGAATTTTTTTGAAGGAGCAACTCCAGACAAAGGCCGACTCAGACACAGAAAACATCAAAGACAAGAAGAAGAGGCCGGAGGGGACATAAGAAATTCAGGGAACCAAAGATACCTGCGAAGACTGGGCAACTGGAAAACACTGGCCTCATCTTAAACCTGTCTGACAAGAGACTATCTGATGAAGAGACCTTCATCCTCAACAAAGGACTGTCATTCATGCCCACACCTACCACCAATCCCTCTCAAGTCAAGGTAGAACTCTTTATGTGTTTTTGTCCTTTTAAGTTAAAACATTTCTATCTACAGTATATCTTCTATCTATATGCTGTGAGTGTACACATTACAAACATACAGTTCAAACAGAAGAGTACGTTTTGTCCTCAGGTCAACTGTGCAAGGGACGAAGAAGAACTCTTACAGACATCCCAACCTCACTCATGGTCTAACTCTACTACAGGCAAATTGACTGCTTTGTCCTCTCTATCCAAGAACCTCGATGTGATTGTTAAACCTGCCGAAAAAGGGCTGGTATAGTACTGATGGATAATAAAATGTATGATTATGAAATAACAGCTATCTGACAGTAATTTCTTTAAAAAACTGTAATGTGATTCTACATTCTCCTTTAAAGGGAAAATTTATCATTTTCTAAAGAATGCCCTGTTGTCTGGTCACATTAGTTAGTCTGAATACAAATGTTTGACCAATGATTTTTCTATCAAACTAGTTATCTGTGGCCTACCCAAAGTACACAAGCCAACTGTAGGATTTACTAAATGTTGCCCGATCATTGCTCGTATAGGCTTCCTTTCTGAGCCTTTATCCAATTTTGTTGATCACCACATTAAACCATTGGTTGAAAATCTCCATTTGTATCTCAAAGACACCTGTGACTTCGTTAAACAACTTTCTAAAGTGTCATACAACAGCGGAGATCTGCCCCAGCTACTACAGATTTAACTAGTCTTTACACTAATATCCCACATGTATTAGGGCTTTCTGCCTTAAGGGTTTTTCTGGATGCAAGACCTGAGAACACTCCAAGTACTGATTTCCAGGTTGATATGTTATGTTTATGTCAGTTTTCTATATGGTACAGATTTCTTTCTCCAAACACATGGCACTGCCATTAGCACTCACTTCACATCTGATTATACTAATCTTTTCATGGGTTGGTTTGAGTACCAGTATGTGTACAATAACAATCAATTTGTGCCCATCTTTTGCACTATTCCTGCCACCATTCTATCCCCCTCAAGAAAGACCTAACCTGTAGTCAGTTTCTTAGGGCTCATCTGCACAAAGGATGAGGATTTTCAGACAAAAGCTCACAAACGCTATATTCCTCAGGGCATCTTTCATTTTGATGGATTAGGATTAAAGCCATACTAATACAGCTCACTGTGCGTCTCTGACTGATGCTTGCTGATGGGATTTGCACGCCGTTCATTAAGCCACCGTTACACTTTACAGATGTCCTCAAACTGGCTCTAATTTGATTTAACTATATTCTGTTCCAACATTAGAAACATACATCTGAATATTACCTGAGCAGGTGATACTTTTTGCTTAAAAGGCTGTCTTGACTTGTTTGGTTTTCCCTGGGATGGCTTTACTTTAAGTTCTTGGGATGGTTCCATGTGCATGTTCAGTCCATTAACACCTCCATACCACTCCCCCACCACCACCATCTCCTGTCCCATAACTCCCAGTTAAGAGACAGCCTCGACCTGTAGTCACTATGGAAACCTACCTGAGAATGCCATTTCCCAAAGAACACTGCTTTATCAGCATAACACACTTCACAGCACTTGCTTGAGACTGCACTTTTATAGACTGTCACATGGTTGAGGTCAGTTTTTCACTGGGGTCATAGTAACTAAGGTCCTCTAAACTCTGTCACATATATTAGTCCCAGATGATCAAGATGAATGATGGCTTATTCATCCCACAGGCTGAATCACAAAAGCTCCAAAAGAGCCCAAGAGTTTTCCACTCTTCCAGTGCTGTAAAAAATAAAGTTTCCATCCACCATCCTAATGCAAAATAAATGAAGTTAAACTGTGAAATATTATTGAAGTTATATCTTTTGTCTCTTCCTAACACAGTAATGTCATTATTGAGAATGGACCCATTTGTATTTTTGAATTACAATGTTATGAATTATGAAGCAACATCTCCTGAAGGATTTAGGATTCAAATTAGATACAAAAGCTCAACACTGTGCTGAATGTGTGAAGGGGTTTAGATAGATGAATCATTTCAACAATGAAAGATTCCAAAAGCATTCATCCTGTACAATCATTAAAATAAATCATTAAATTATATAAACTGTAAAACATCACATAGGTTGCCAGGTAGGTGTGACAAAACCAGGCCAAAGGCCAATCAATATCAGCCCAAAAACAAGCCTAACACCAGAACTGAAAATATGCCCCTGACTAACCATGTATACACTGCTTTAAAAGTCCAACAGTATTGCTATCACTGCCAAATGTACTGTAGTATTTACAAGTTAACACCAAAAATGTTCAGTGTGCCAGCATTAAGAGCAGTTTTCTCTAATCAGTTCTTTCACGTGGGTCCTGAAATGGCCTTGTGTTTTAGATACATTATGCTATCATAAATAATATATAAAGTAGCTCTGTGGACATGTAGGTCAATTCACTGACGCACAAACTAACCTGTGCCTTTGTCTTTTTGCTCTCTACTCCCTTTTTCCAGTTTTTCCCAGAGTTGCTGGCTAGCTCTTATTTGAGGTTGGGATTGAGAGTCAGGCGCCATCGGGCAAAGAGCATTAGGCATATTATGTGTGTGTGCACGTATATGTGTGCATGTGGGATATGTGGGAACCTGATTAACTCTAGGTTAAGAAGATGCGTAGCACTGTGTGAGGCACATGTTATTGCACAGATACTGACTGATTCTTTGGGGTATCTATGACCAAATAAATGCATTTCTGTAGCACAACTAATTTGAAATCCTAATAAATGTCTTTTTTCAAGATAAAGCTGCACATTTTAGAATGGCCTTTATTGTGACCAGCCCAGACGCACCTGTCTAGCAATGCCGCTGTGTAATCAGCATCTTGATATATCTCACCATTCAGGTGGATGGATTATCTTGAAAAAGTTGAAGTGCTTACTAATGCAAATTTTAACAAATTTGCGACCAAAGTCTAAAAGAAGTGTGTGCGTAAATAAAGTCCTAGAACTTTGACATAAAACAACATGGCAACAAAACAAGTGTTGCTTTTTAATTCTTATTCAGTCTATCTATTTTTACTTATTTGTAGATATTATCCATTAGCCTGGAAATCCAGACTCAAAACTAGAAAGATTTTGAGTCTGGCCCTCAACGATACACCCTTCCTACCCAAGGGGCGGCACTAACTGAGGCATATTAAATGCCGCTGCACGCAATTGGATAGCACAATGGCCAATCAGAGCAAAAAACAAGGTGACGTATTCACTGCACTAAGCCCCATTGGTTTGCCGACCAGTGGGTCTAACTGATATATTATGCCTTTGCCGTATCCTGTCGGCAAAACGGCAAAAACGTCCTTCCTGGAAGTGAAGGCTTCTAGGGCAGTCTTCTGTTCCTCTCTTGGGGGAAAAAGATAAGTGTAGTTGGCTTAGCGTTTCTTTCAAAGCTAAATTGAATGGACGCGGTCCTTCGGCAGCTGCCATCTTGGCAAATTCGAATTTGCTAGGGGCAGGGCATCTGGATTTCCAGGTTAATTATCCATGTAATTTGCACACAAAATAGGTCTACTGAAGCAGCGGACAAACAAATTTCAACCTGCAGCAAGACTTACAAAGTAGCCAACTGCAGACCTGGCAACCCTACTACAACTAATCTTTGTCAAAAGTCAGTACAAATCACTGTTGGAGTTAAAGTTATAGTTGTAATCCTGTTCAGAAACACTTCTTGTTATATTGGGTGAAATGGTCCTTCCACCCTGAGAGTAGTCAATACATAATGTGTTCCGAAAAAGGAATGAAAAAAAATCAGACCTCTGTGGCAGCTGCTGGCCTGTAAAAACTCTGACCAATCCCTGCCATTCGGTGCGAATGGAAAGAACCAATAAGATGCCTTCATGTCTCGTCCTGCCCGAGCCCCCCTCCGTCCCTCCCTCCCTCCTCCCTGCATGCACTCATCATGTGTCACCGTTGCCAGAAATATTCAGCACACTCCTCAGCAGAAATACCGCGTTAGCAGGAGTTTGCTGAACAATGGCAGGGAAAATGCAGCCAAAAGTATCACTTCCAGCGTTATTTGTAACGGCTCGCCCCACTAAACAGGCTGAGAAAGGAAAGTCAGAGGCAGAAAAGGCTGCGACGAAAAAGGCTTTGGATAAAACGTGAGGACAAACCAGACATCAACATCCGTGCAGCTTTTGAACGGTGGAGACAACTGAGGGAGCTGAAGGGCCTGAAAAGTGATGCAGAGGTTGCTGTCTTTCTGTTGGACAGGTAATTATTTGTTTTGCTTCGGGGGGATTTGTTATTTTACTCGGCTCTCCTCTGCCCTGCTGACTGCAGGATGCGCGTTCAAGCTTGTGTGGGGCCATGGCTTTGGACGGAGCACTGACGGGAGTGGGGGGAGGGGGTGGAGCTTAGAGGAGGTGCCGCTTTCAAATCTTGCTAGCTTTCCAACATTACCATCTATAGCTTTAACTCTGTTTTATGATCTAACTTCATTATGGTTAAAGTTTGGTTTGGTTAGAGCCACTGTAGAAGGATGACAGATTTTCAGGTCTGGTGAAAGCTTATAAAGTTACAGTAATAACAGACAACCCATAATAATAATAAACATGCCATCATTGGAAAGATAAGGAAACATAGAAATGAAATATACATGAATAATGGTAGAAAGACTGAGCCATATATTCAAAACACTGTATCCATGACAATAAAAAAGGAAAAAACGTCCTTAGTTCAAAGTGAAAGCTTTTCCCGAGAACAATAGCTATAATAGAATTCACAGGCAACTGATTGTTAGTCTGTACGGAGCACTTATATCTTTAGACATCTTATTTTTCAAGGGGCTGTGTCTTTGTTGACATAACCGCTGTCATTAAGACAGAGAGGCTCCTGCTCTGTGTATCCTTGGCTATAATAAGAAACAGGATGGATCTCCAGGACTACTGTTCTGTATGTATACGTGATTCATCACACATGCAAAAAACTCACATGGAAAGTACACGCCAGCCTTCTGACAGTGTCTCCTGGGTTCGTGCATCTCTGCAGTCAAGTTTTACCACCCAGAAAGCAGCTTTTAAGCTGGTGGGGGAAAGAAGAGAGAAGGAGGGAGGGGTGGGGGTAAGATGAAGAAGGGAACGCATTCATCTTCTCCTCAAATGGAGATGTTATAACAAAGAGAGTAGCACATTCACCCCAGGGATTTCAGGCATTTGGACAGAGAAAAGTGGATTGTACACATAAAAAAGGCGTACTCTTCTTCACTGTGTGCAGCCCTAAGTCCTCAAGCATGGTGTGTTTTTGTGTGTGTGTGTGCGTGTGTGTGTGTGCGTGTGCTTGAATATATGTGAGCATCATCATGCCGTTTCAGTTTTCAGATGCCTCTGCTGAAACACGCCGCTTTCAAGGTGGAGCGAAACATAATTGGATGTGACTACATATGAGGGAAATTGAGATGGATTGGGATGCGGATCGATATCAGTAAGTGACCGGCTGTGCTGCGCCGCTCCGATGGACCCGCACTCTCTATCTCTTCTTCTCTTTCTGCGTCCAGCTCTCATTTTCACCACAACATCATAACCCACTACTGGTGTCTATACAGGCTCTTTAGCGGCTGATAGGGAGGGAGGGTTGGGTGGGGGGTTGACAGGAGGTGGAGGGGGCAGAAGCCATTACAGGAACCACCTGCCCTCTACCCATCAGTCTGCCCCCAGCCTCTCACCCATCATACACACTCTATACCAACCTCAATACCATCCACTTAAAAGCCCTCTCACTCTCTATATCAGAAATCCACTTTTATAAGATTAAAGTGAGGGAGGCGGACCAGACACCAGCACAGAGGAGATAGATGATGGGGGAGGATGTGATGTTCAGGGTGGTTGGGTTCAAAGGAAGAGAAGAGAAGGGGGTTGAAGCTACACAGTCCGACCAGTCTTGAGTAAAAGTGGTGAGTAACACAGTGGCCTTGGGTAGGAAGCCCTGTCATCTACAATGAGGGTGTGGGTAGTGGCAGAGAGGAGGAATGATGGAGAAAACAAAAGAGACAGAGGGGTGATTCAACAGCTGTAAATGAAATCTTTATGAGGGCTGCGATGTGCCGTGGAGGCTCCTAAGGACGTGTGATGACCATCCATGATTTTATACGGAGAGGGATGAAACCGCCCAAGGGCTTTTTGGCTCAGACGGGAATGTGAGACCCGATGTGTGTCATGAGTGGATTGACACAAAACTTCAGTGTCAAAACTGAGCGTTGGCTGAATGCATATGGTCGACACATTTTTGAGCTGACCATGAAACGGTCATTAAACAAGAAAATGAGAACACTTGTAAACAATGAACATCCCAGGGGGTGTATATGGACTTCACATGAACAAAAAAAAGTAAGACTGTAAATCATTCTTTAAACACATGCGATCCTGTTTGAATTAGCATTGCGGACTCAAACAAATAGTGATGAATGTGAACTGATGCATTATTCATGTCTGGCAAAAATTGGGAAAATTGACCATGACAGCTTGATCAAAGACAACAGAAAGCCAATACGTAAATGTAACATCATATGGTCAGCATGTGATTTGAATAAACAAAACAGCCAACACCAGGTGAAGGGGTGAGAAAGGTGAGATTAAATCAACATGTTTCTGCCATTTTTAATCCCACCAGGCAGCGACTGCAATTCGTAGTAATTTTGAATTGAGGATTTAATGTCTCCCACTTTCCATCTGTTCAGTGAACCTTCTGGTCGGCCAGCACAATATCCCACAGTCCAGAGAGAGAGAGAGAGAAAAAAAAAAACTGGAAACAACATCCATTTTCCACCCATACCTCATGGGAAAAGATCAATGCCATCTCAGTATTGTTCTTAATCCGCAACAAGAACACTGTTTAGATGGAAACACAGATGTGGTTTCACTAACTAATGAGTAACACACACAGACTAACCCACAGTTCACTGAGATACAGAGAAAATATACAACAAGCCCTTAGTGTCTCATCCCTACACACTATCCGATCCTCAGCATCTGACATTCAGTGGATTCAAGATGTTAGGAGAAGTGATTTAGAACAGCTGTAACTGTTTCACAAGCCGCTTTAAAGACAACAGGGATCCTCTGTGGGTAAGTAATAGAGGCTATTCAGAAGCACAAAGCTACAGACATATATTCACATTTTACAGATCCAAGTGTAAATTGCATGTAAATTAAATTATTTTTACATAAGGAAAAGACGCATGTGGATATGGTTTATGTCGGACATATTTTTTTTCGGTATATTCAGGTTTTTTATTTAGTCTGTTCTTAGGCAGTCACTTTGCAGAGCTGGGTTTGCTGTATTTTATCAATTTGCATGCCTTCATTCACATTCACTGTAAGCTATACCTTATTCATGTGACAATCCAACCGGAGAAGATTAAAATGGCACATGCCAACATTGCACTTTGGCAGGCAAAAACTATTTGACTTTTGAAACTTTTCAAAACTTTAAAGAGAGCTGAAAAGCCTGACTCCATTGCCCAGAAATCATTTCATGTCTCACACCTGAAGCGTTCTCTCTTCTAACAAATGAAAAACCCTGACTTCCAACCAGCTCTGCACTATAAAGCACATCAGCTCTCAGACATAGGGCATCATTCTCACAGCGGAATCCTGAGGTATCACATTCATTCTTGTCACCCAAGTCACCATCATGGTAAGAGGGAGTCTTAATACATTGTCCTCTGTTTTTGACATACTTCAAATGTGTAATTATACACATTTGTACGCACAACTACATACAAGACCTTTGTTGGTCAAAGCAGGTCAATATCACTGGTGTGTCTCACAGCTATTTAGAGGACAATCTTGTTCAGGTGCCTGCTGTGCAACAGCAAGGCAACTATATATAATCCTTCACATTTCTTATTATCGTTCTTTCATACCAAAATCCCTGATGAGACATGCAGTTTAGTTTAAATGGTGACTCTAAATTAACCGTAGGTGTGAATGTGAGCGTGAATGGTTGTCTGTCACTATGTGTTGGCCCTGTGATAGTCTGGCAAAATGTCCAGGGTGTACCCTGCCTCTCGCCCAATGTCAGCTGGGATAGGCTCCAGCCCCCCCGCAAACCCTAACAGGATAAGTGGCTTACGGAAAATGAATGAATGAATGAAGACATCAAAATGTGTGAAATGATCAGGAGTGGTGTGCTATGACTTTTCTGAGATTGGCCTGGCACTTTTTACAAAAATCATAAAAAAGCTATGTAAAAATTTGCATTCAACTGAATGGGAGATCGTCTAAAAAAACAATATGAAAAGAGCAAAAATCATTCTTGTTTGAGGCCACACAAAACTGCCGTACTTTAACGTAGAAAAACGATTCAAAGTTTAAACGGCTAACAAGACCCTGGAGTTTATTGGACCAAATAGGTATTTTGATTTCTCGTATGGTTTTTAAGAAAATACAGTTTACATTTCATGATGTTTTTCAGACGTATCAGATCTTATAATAGGTGTCTATGGGAGAGCGCTAGATTGGTGGCATCATAGCTGGAGTGTGGAGGAGTTGGAAGATCTTCTTAAAATTTTCTGAACAAACTGCTGTCACTGCCAAAATTTTCACTCTACATACACAATTTATACATCAAAACATAAGAAAAAATGTGTTGGTGACATAAATGTAACCATGGAATCACACACACATACACATTTGGCTCAGAGAGCCCCCAAGCCAAGGGAGAGCCATTTTTTCCCCATTTACTCATCACTTATCACTTTTCTAACCTGCAACAATGATCACATTTTTGACACCACAAACACAAAAAAGACATCTACGCGTTCTGGAGAATCTCCTCTCACAGGTGGTATCCATGTGTTGACAATTTGACTCACGGTTTTGCCGTGAAAAGGAGGTGTTTGAGAGGGTCTGAGTCTGAGCTGCTGACTGTCCCTCCCCACTTCACTGCTCCAGGTGTCCCCCATTAATTACTATGGCAACGACTACTGACTCACAAACTCACAGACATGTCGTTCTGTGCGTGTCTCGGAGATGACAGCAGTAGAATCTCCATTTTAAACTAGGGCTGCCACGATTAGTCGACTAATCGATGACTAATTGACTATTAAAATAATCGGTGACTATTTTAGTAGTCGACTAATCGGTTTGAGTCATTTTTCATAGAAAAGTACTATAAAAGTACCCCAAAATACTCTTATTGCAGCTTCTTAAGTTCAGATATTGGCAGCTTTACACACACTCCCATGATGGTGAACTAAACCCTTTGGC
>NC_065523.1:14129153-14200974 GCF_006386435.1 Epinephelus moara | reverse complement strand
GACATTTTTCAACATTTTAACACATTTTTCGATGAAATGATTAGTCGACTAATCGAAGAAATAATCAACAGATTAGTCGACAATGAAAATAATCGTTAGTGGCAACCCTATTTTAAACAGCACGTAAACATTATATATCAGCATTTTCTGTTCATATATTACTACGGCATTTACTACTAATACCACTGTTGATACTTTTAGGGATTGCTAATGTTAAATACATATTGTTATGTATTGTAAATACATACAATTAATAAACACTCAGTACTACTACATGTAATATGCAGTACTTGTATTAGGCAGTACATATCAATGACTCATATCAAAACTGTGCTTCATACTCGCATCGGTCGCAGGCACCCGTGAAAATGTCTTGTGAAATTTTCCAGTATTGTTGTATTGTTCATTGTCCATGGTCCATAAGAACCATAACTGATATTGAACATGAACTGGATAAATAGTAAATGTGGGTTGGCAGGCTTGTAAGGAAGATGGTGTCTCTTCTCTATTGTAGCGCAAGTCATTTAGACTGATAACACTAATTTAGGTGTAATTCTATGTGCAGAGAGTGTACAGTGTCCTGATATTAGCTGACCAGGGTCTTGTGCCCGTGTCCTTTCATCCTCAACCACAGGACCACAGGCGGGGGAGCTGAGAGGCAACAATAACATAAGAGCCCAGAGATAACGCAGCCTAATTTTCACGGCTGCTCAGGTTGGCTGTGATGGACACTGCCAAGGTGCAGGCACTGCCAGCGCCACACTGTGATGAATAGGTCCTGCGGTGCGTCGTGACTCACTCTGCTTCGAGCGGGCACTGTGCCCACCCCCACTCCTCCACTCTTGGGTGCTTTTCCTCCCGTTCCCCCTCTCCTGCAGCAGATGAGTCAGAGAGGCTGTTACAGTAGGAGATGGCTGAGCAAGGAGAGGGAATTAATGAAATAAAAGAATGAGAAGCCTGCCATTAGGGACCCTCCCCGGCACGCACTGATGGCACACTTGATTTAATTTAGGGTTTTTAATCTAAGAAGGGGAACTATGCTTTTATATCTCTTTTTCTCTTCTTGGCAGGCGACATTTTTGAGCTTTCCAGGGAGTTCTAATTGTTTTAAGCGCTTCCTGGGCAGGTGTCAGCCGTGACGGCCTCGCATTGGAGGAGAAAGGAAGGGTAGTGGGCACAGGCTTGTCTTCTGCGCTTAGGAGAATGAGCCGAATGTGTGTCATAAAGTGTTATAAACCATGTGAGATGTGAAACCTCGGGGGAGGGCTTGGGGTTGTAATGTCTAACACCTGACAACTATTCAAAACAGACCAGCATCAACCAAGTTGTCTGTTATATTCATGACTCTCGACACACGGCCACATGTCCACTCAGCTCTCAAACACACACAGACATCAAAGAGTGTTACTAGGTTCTGGTTCACTTGTGACCTTCATCTTCACTGTATTCGTCATTATTGAACAGGTGTTGGATTGCGAGCTGTGGAGGCTGTGGGGTCACGATGAGGAATTTCTCATTTTGCTGGTGTTGACTGAATGACAGAGCTGTCCTCTCTCTGACATAATGAGGATCTGCCAGAGAAGGAAGGTAAGGCATTTCCAGTGGTTCTAATAATATCAATGTTGTTACTGGCAATATCTATCAACAATAAGAGTGGAATGTACAAGTGATTATATTTATATCCACCAGTCATCAAAACCATTTTACAAGAGGTAAACAAAACTACAAAGGACTAAGAATAAAAAGGACTCTGAAGCAGGGCTGGGCAGTAACACGATAACAGTAATTATTGATATAATTTTCCTCAACAGAAAGATAACAAATGTTCAATATAATTATACCACTCATACACTGGAAGAGGGGGGCACTAATGCACCTTAAACGCTATTGGATACCTGCCATCAGAACAGAACTCTACTGTTAAAAATTGGTAAAATCTTAATCCATTGTAGAGCTGTGTGCAGTATGTTGCTTTGCTCAGCGCCTCCCTGCCCTGCTGTCGCTCTCCCTCTCTGTTTATCATGAGACTACTGCTGCAGGAGTGTGAGCTCCACACCAATATAGTTGGTGAGAGTCCCCCCACACGCACAAACACAGTGACAGAGCTAACTGATAGCATCACACAGCTAATGTACCCTAATGGTTTTTAATGGGTTTAATGACAAAGTCAGGTGTTATTTTGTTGGGACCATTCAACAGCTTGGTGTCGGATGTTAGCTACTGCTGCTGTGTTAGCTAATGCTAACTGGGCAGGTGTTGAATTGACCACGAGTAGAGCAACTCTGGACTCTGGAGACGGTCCATCAGTGCTGCGTCTAACACATGTAACAGCAATGACAGAAAGTTTGCTGATTTGTCTTGTTCTAACCTAGAATTTTTTGTTTTAGTTCATTTATGTGTTCAATAAATGAACTTTAAATTGCACTAGTTTTCTGTTGCTGGTGATTTTCAATTCCTATTCTTACTTCAGATTTGTTTTTTGGCGGTACTTGGGTACTCTATAATAATTTCCTTTGAGTGATTGAATATGGAGGTTACTTAAAATGCCCATCCATAGTAGCAGTAGCAGTATTTACTGTACGCATCAGCTGTCACGCCATTTGTCACTGTAGAGACTTCAGTCTGCATCATGCACATACATGAAAGCCAGTAGGTCAATTTATAGCTCATACACTCAACGGTCGCAGTCTAGATCCCTGATTTTAGCCATACTGCCCAGCCCTACTTTAAAGAGCTTAATCACCAACACAAACACTGTGACCAGGGTGGATTGTATTAGGTTGCATACCAATCAGCAGATTCTTTAAACCTCATACGTACAGTGATTCATCATCCGTTTATTATGTACAGCTGTGCAGTCTAATACAATCCAGAGCAATTTTGAAAGACGGTTTTAATATTTTGTCCACCCACACTTACATGAAGCACACAAGGGGGGGGAAGAACACATTTTATTGCTGTGCTGTCCTATTGGATAGCATTACATAATGACGGTAATGAACTTATGCTTCAGTAAACTGTTTACTGTATGTTGGCATGTCCCTGTTGTTATAATCATCAAGTTCCTCTTTTCATATTAAGTAACTGTGGTTTTTGACAGATGCACCTGCACTTTTGCCACAAGTAATTCTGCCTTGTCATGTTACTTTTTAAAACTTGTAATATGGTAAAATCCATATGCTGACCTCTGTTTCTTGGTAAGTGTAGCATCCAGCAGCAGTGTTGTCTGTCATTTATCATATATAATTCCTCATCTATTATATCACCTCTCATTGTCTCAGGTTTTATTTTTCGTGTCTCATCTGACATATCTTGTCCCTCGTATCTCCTATCATCCTCTATGTTGTCTCTCATCTTATTTTTCACATTATGTCATCTAATCTGTTTCCATATGCCGTATCATCTAATGTCTCATCACTTTTTTTTTTCTTCTTCTAGTCATCTTTTATGTTTTATCTCTCGTGTTAGATGTCATCAAGTTTCATCTAATTTCTCAGATCTTATCTGTCATCTCTCATATCTTAATGCTGATATATCAAATGTATCTCTCATGTATCTCAAAGTTAATGTCTCATCCATAAAAAAATAGAATAGGTTTGGTCATTTGATGTACTACAAAAGAAAATGGCGATTGTAAGTTGTTATGGTGACAATACACGTCAGTAGGCTCATAAAGTGCGTCTCATTCACTAGTTTGATAACTGTTTTTGCCTATTCTTACACCTATTTTCCTTATAAAACAGAAAATGGTACACCAATCCAGGTTTCTTTCTTTCCCTGAACAAAAACTGACATTAGCTCAACCGCCTTGATAACCCATTGTGAAACACACTTCACTCAAACTCAACAGAAACACAATAAAACTCAACAAAACCTTCCTACTTAGTCTTGTTAGTCATCTAGTTTGTCTGTCCACTGTTCCAGCACACATCAACTCTGATTTGGTTGAAATAAACCCTTAATTCATTGAGTTAGATTTGATATGCTGGATCTATACAAAGTCCCTCTGTCTCTCAGCTGCCGGCTGAGCAGCGACTCTTACTCATTCTTTTGAGGCAGCTACAGAAATGTTACATCATGTCTTGACAAACATAATTAATGACAACAAAACAGTATATGGTAACTAGTCCATACCCATTGGTAGCTTTGTCACCTTCTACCTATGCCAATCCTCAATGCCTATGTGCAGTTTCACATAGATTGACCACGTCAGTGAGTAGAAAAACGTGGGACTGACAGAATGACACACGGACAGTTTCCGTGATTATATACAGCATACCATACTATGACTTAGTCATACCAAAAATTAGAAAAAAACAAACAAACATTCGTCCACAGGGGGAGCCACAGCGATCGTTTGCATTTTAGCCATTTTTCTGTTGTTATAGCGCCACCCAGTTGCCAATTAGATTTAAATTTCTCCAGTCACCTTGAGGCGTCCTGTTCTACGTATCTACCAAGTTTAGTAAAAATGGATATGGCGGTTAGGCCTAGATAAGAAATGAGCTCTCTAGCGCCCCCATTTTGTTTGATGGGGTCAATAATGGAGGGGTCCCCTCAGATTATGTGTGGTCATATGCCTACAAAGTTGCGTGGTGATGGGTGAAACCCTTGAGATGTTATACACCTTTATGTGATGAGCCACGCCCTCCGCAATATTCATTGCCTTATAGAAGCTCAGTTTTAGTAAGTTTTCCAACTTTTGCCAAGAGGGAACTTTAGATATTGGTCCCTAGATTATGTTCACCCAGTTTCATGCAGATCGCTCAAACTTCCTAGGAAGAGATCCATTTGAAGTGTTTTTCAAAAAATTCAAAATGGCGGAAAATCTATATAACAGGAAGTTATGGGTTCCTGAGGCTCCTGAAATTTGTTTCTCGTGAGGAGAGGCATCTCTGTGCAAAGTTTCATGTCTCTACGACATACGGGGCATGAGATATGCCCATTCAAAGTTTGCTATTTCAATCGGTTGCTATAGCGCCCCCCTTTGGCCAACTGATGTAATATTGCTTCACTCGCATCCTCCCATGACCCTCTACCACTGTGCCAAATTTCACATGGATTGACCAAGTCAGTGAGGAGAAAAATGTGGAACAGACACACCCACAGGCAGAGTTTTTGTCATTATACAGTATAGTAAGATATTTGAAAGGCAACAGATTGCTTATTTGTAGATGTAATGTTACTATTCCACTGCACATTTTGTTGGCACTGCAAAACCTCACCTCAGTTTTGAGTTCTGAGTTTGTGACTTGCAGCAAGTTGGTTTATTTACACAGACGTTTATACAGAAGTTAACTCCACTACAAAAGTTGCAATGGAAGGGGTAAACATAAAAATGGCAGCTGCTCTGACCATTCTGCTCAGTGATTTGAATGGGAATCCGTTTTACTCTCATTCTGTTTCTTTGGTCTCATCTTATATATTTAATGTATGATTTTACATGTTACATCTATTACCTAATGTCTCATCTCATTATCATCATTTTAGATTGCATTATTCAAAACCGCAGAATCACTATCCTTCATTAAGATTCCACTCGTGACTTTTTTCTGGATAAAATGTTCATTTATAAAAGTCCAATAGTCTTAACAGCCTGATAATTTCCTCATTTTCACCCCATACCTCAGGCAGCCACCTTGAGAAAAGCAGAAAGTCTCACTGAAGTTGACAGCCAGACGTGGATGAAGTTAGATTTCTCCCTTTAAAGGATCCGGGCAAGACTCACTTAGGTTCCTGTAATGAGCAATCCATTAACTTTGGTCAGCTCATTAGAGTAGAGCTAACTCTGATGTGTACCTGAGCTTTCATCTGGCTGTTTGTTTAGAGTATAGTCAGTGTCAGGGGAGCTGGAGTGTTACTGCATGTAGAGCAGCAGTGGTAATTGAGTGTGTGTTCATGTGTGTGTGTTCTTGCAAACATGTGCACAACTGATGGAGTGAATTACTCTACGAGCAATAAAGAGAATGACAAAGTGTGTGTCTCCGTGAGTGTGTGTTTATTTTCCAAGATGTTTGATCCATCATGTTCAATTGAAACCTGCAAACCAGCACCCCTCCATCCCCCCCAACACGTAGAAAAATAAACCTTGAAAAACAAGAAAATCCTTCCACTTCCTCCGGGGGGCCTTCACATTCTCCACTGACCCGTGTCGGGAGCGGACCGGGCTCTCGATTCGAACCTCTTCCTCCCTTCACAGCGGCAACAGATCCACATGCCCTAAATCACAACCCATGCCCTTGACAGCGTGCGATGGTGCTGAAAACATCTTTCCCAGGTTGTGATTGTGACGGATTAGCCGGCACATAAATCGTACCACAGGAGAACCTTGTCTGGGAATACGAGGGTTGGTAGAGAAGAGGGTGTGTGCTTCGATAGCTGAACTGAAGCCCCTGATGAAATGCGCCCCTTTTTCAATTTCTGAAGAAATCACAGACTTACTATAAATTACCTCCAAAGACTCAACCTAATCTCTTAAACCACCACCGCCCCCATCACCCTATGCAGCTGAGTAATTCCTGATGCTCACAATAATCATAAAAATGAGATATACATTTAGGGCAAAGGTCAGCATTACATCATCATAGTCATACAGGGATCCATTGACTGTTTGGCCTTTTTCCATAAATGCTGTCAGGACCACAGTGAAAGACCTACAGTGTTGTATCCTATGTAGTGAGATTTAGGGACTTTGTGTCAATATTAGCACCTCATTTGATGCGTGAGAGAATTGTCGCAGAGTTAAAAGAAAGCTAATAAATAACAATAATAGGTTGCAAATCATCCTGCTTGTGAGAGTGTACGATTGAGACCAGCCAATCTCTCACACGCTGGGACTGTTTCCTGTTACCCCAGTGGTTGATACATGTAAAGGTTGCATGTAAGAGACGGTGAGATGAAGGGACAGATAGTGTTTGTGTGTGTGTGTGCTTGCAAGCATTCCTGGAGATATTACTGAAACTCTAGTGAGACAATCATGAGAGTGAGTGGGAGCAGCAGGGGTGCTGATTGGCTAAACTGATGCAGAGAATTGAAGCAGGCTGTTTCTTTAGGGATCAATTCATTCCCTCCTAGTCCCCGACCGGGCACGAAACACATGGAACCGATAAAAACCTCAGAGTCATACGGTATTGCTGAACAAAATACACGGACTACACGCAGGGAGGCGCACAAAAAAGACAGATCACGGGGGAGGGAGAGAGGTCCATTACGGTTCGTTCAAAATGGTAGGATTGTCTTTCACTTATATCTCACAGCAACAATCGAGTCTATTCTCCTTATCTACCAAGGGAAATAAGATGAAGGAGTTTGTGTGGGGTTAGTGAAAGCATGACAGCTTCCATTAGGTCAGCCAATAATGTATCGCCTTTTACACAAAATCAGCCAATGAAACGTTAACCCTTAGGAGGGATGCTGAATTTATGAGAATAAAAGAAAAAAATATATATAAGTAGCTGATTAAAGGGTGCAATAATAAAACTAAAAGCATGGTGTACTCCAGGCATTATATTGGATTTTGCAAGCAAAACACGCGACTAATAAAAATTCTGTAGGGGAATTCAGCATGTTACTTCACAGAAAAGCTGCCATGCGTTTCCCCTTTCGCCTCTCACCCTTACAACTGTAGCAGAATGTTTAAATATAAAAGCCTTTCATTGCTCCATATGGCAAACGGTTCAACCAAAGTGTTTGCAGAGTCTAATCAGGCTGATGTATAGTTTATCTTACCCTGCTTTAACAGAGCTTGCTTTTGTCACAAAAAGCGCCCTAATGTTGTCAAGGAAACAGCGGAGAAACACAAAGTTTATTTTACAGGGAGTGGTCGGTACCACCCGCCTGACAAGACAGAGGAATCCATCAAATCCACCTCCCACGCTCATTTGCGACAATGCACTCAGCTTTACTGGAATTACATTCACATGTGGAGCAGCAGAAGGTGTAGATGGGAGTGGAGCTACAGCACTACAGACTAATGTGAACCTGCTCCCAGATGTGGAGGGAGCTACTGGTCCCAGCTGACAGCTGGTAGTTAACGCAGGTATCGTCTCTCAGACACTGAGCTCAGATCAAACGCAGTGGAGGTGAATGGGGAGCACGTCCCTGCCATGATATCGTATAATACAACTGACAAAGCACCACGCGTAACCTTTAAATCCTGAGAGCTTTGAAAGAAACAATGGCCCCGGGGTCACAGAGAGCCCAACCGTTGCTTGACATTGAAAAGATGCGGGAAAAAAAACTTCCTGCAAACACTTCACGCTGTGTGGTTTGGGGTATCTGATTGTTCTCCTCAAAATACAATGGAGATTTACTTTTATTTATTTTACATTATACATCACACTCTTACATCATACTTCACGCCTACCATAAACAAACTGGTTTCTAATGATAATCCAAACACTGCAGTCTCAATGGTAATAATGAGGGGTGGGTTGATGGACAATCACCAATGGCTGTAAGTCACTGACCACTGAGTCCAACATTGTGATTCACTCCAGACACCGTCATATACCAATTTGGTAGACATCGCCCAAAGCTAGAATCAATAAAGACTGCTCTTCAATAGAAAGTATTTCAAATTATATTCCTAGTTTTATAACTATGAGCACCACAAATGCAATTTTATTCAGCCTCACAGCAACAAGGTAGTGATGGAAAGCTCACAGATGGATATCTTAAAATCAGGGAGCAAAACCAAAACTATCTGCATGGCTAGATACCACTAAGGATAAGTGGATATGCTTTTTTGTAATGTGGGTAAACTGCTTCTTTAAATCTTTCTATACTTGTCTAAAATGGTTTTGAATAGGGCTGCCTCAAGAAAATTGAAGATTTGAATTTGATACGGACAACTCTCGGGCGACTGAGATTTTTCAAGTCAAGCAGTCATTGCTTTTTGGGGGTTTTTTTGTCAGTCAGTGTGCAGTTTGCATCTGGGGATGTTTGGCGCCCAGATTTAGCTGTGAGCGCTCCTCACTTTCAGGCTGCTCTCCAGAACAGGCAGACTTGCTTACCAAGGGTAACTCAGTGAAACAGAGTCAGCTGCCTGCAGGAAGAGAGGTTTTCCCCAGTCAGGCTCCGAGATAACGCTATCTTATGTCTTCTGCTTAAAAGTGGTGAATTTACAGCTCACAGCAACTTCATACGATACAGTCTCCAGCTTCTGTTGTTGCACATTCCCAGTCCTTAGCACGCACTGGCTCGGAGGGCCAACTTGGCTAGTTTACTACATTATGTCAATGTCACCGTCATCCTGCACATCCCACATAACCCTGTTCAAACGTCAGATACAGCCCTAGTTTGAAAGCTATTGAGTATGATATTTTACTACGATATTATACCATATTATAGAAATGTCACAATCTTGGGGGAGTTCTTGCCTTGTGGATGCCGTCTTCATGGATGTTATCGTTATGCCAAAGGCCTCTCAGAGTAACTAATAAAGAGCTTTGGAGAATTAGGTACTGTGTTTTTTCCAATCTCTGAAACGTGTCAACCTGCAGGATGAAATGTCTGTGTGCTTGGGCAGGAGTACTGTTTGTACAACAAGACAAAGAAACAGATAATGTACAGGAAGCTAATTGAGACAATTTCACAACTCTCTGGGAAACAGAGGGTGGCAGTGCAGTGAGGATGATAAGTTGGTACATGCTTAATCCACTGCCCAGCTGCAGGTTTGCTGCTATTGCAGGAGCACATCTCGATCAATGGCAGCACCCTGGATTAAATTACAAATTGAGTTTAGCGGGGCTGCTTTTCCCCTCTTTATTTCTGCAGTGTCCCCCAGCGAGGCTCCACTGCAGGCTATTTACGGTGCCCTCTTCCTGGGTAAGTTAATAACGTGAGCCCAGCCTGGACGCAGCTCGACACACAGGCCCGCACTGAGTCATTTGGGCTGGAATTGCTCCGACACACCCAATCAATCATGAAGTGGGAAGGGGTCATCCCCAGAGCAGCCCCACCCCTGCACCTCATGGCCTCTCACACCGGTCAATACCAGGCATTATTCTGATCATAACTGCATTAGAGTTTTCACAGTGCGCAGCAAAACGCCACCCCCCTGGACCCACTTACTGGCAAGAGCTTTAATATGCTATTGTTGATTCATGTATTTGTCTAAATTGCCTTATTGACCATGCTCATTGACTTTTTATTAATGGATTCAGTCTGTTGCACTTATGGTCAAACACACTGACTCCCCACAATCCAAACGTCTAGTGATTATGAAAATGAGGGACGCAGTGAACCTGAGGGGGCTATGAACAAAGCCGAAGTTCAATAAGACTCTCCGACTAAGCCTGCAGGTGACCCAGCACAAGCCGCTCCAGGATCTGGAGTAAACAAACCATGCATCAACGTCACTACATGAACACACACACACACACACACACACACACACACACACACACACACACACACACACACACACAAGCACTTTGTGGTGCATCTCTATTGTCTTCTGGCAGTGGTATTTGGAGACAATCAAGCATGTGTGCACATTTATTTCCAGACTATGTTAGAGTATCATACTGTACATTATACTGATTTTAAACCCAGGAGGCAGTGATGTTGGCAGTGTATGTGAGAGAAATAAAATGCCTGCTGTTATACAACTAGGATTGTTGGGTGTAATAATGAAATTGTGGTTCACTGCCCACTCTGAATTTGATGTTAAAGCAGATTTTTTTTAGTTTGGAAACCCATGCTCATAACTGGATGCCAGTAGTTTTGGCTAATAGCTGTGTGATGTGTATTTAGGTTATGCGGGGGTTAGGAGTCCAGGGTGAATACTGTGTGGCTCACTGGGGGCCACATACTGCAGCTGTTTATGGGCTCCACCACAGGAGTCTAATGAGGGAGATACAGTCAGGGTAATTACACTAAAGGTCGTGTTTCTCCACCATCAGAGTAAAAGGTATAGAGAGAGGAAGCGGTGGTGGGAGTGGAGGTCAGGCATGAGTCGGTGGTGTTTGGCAGATAAGTGTGAAAAAAGCCAGTCGAAGCAGCCAATTTAACAACCTTTCCTCACAAAGCCTAAACCACAGCCGACCCATGGGTTGCATGAGTTAACCCAGTTGCGCCCTTTTCTTCCTTTCTGCCAACGCCCACGCTGCCTCCAGACAGGCCCTGGAAATCACATGACAAGACAAGGCCCTCACTCCCTGAGAGGATGTCTGGGGGCTGAAACCACATCAGCGCACCACAGAGTGGTGGTGAACGCCACTCTGATCGCAAACACAAAGTGATGAAAAGGCGCTATGACAGCGTGAGAGAGAGAGAGGGGGGGGTACAGCATGAAGAGATCGGTTTGTCAGAGAAATCTGGACTGCGGCCGCTCTGTGCGTGAAAAACAGAAGGGGATTTTCATTGTGACAAACAAGTGCAGAGTGGCTTCAGTGAGGGTTGTGGTTGTATCCTGTAGATTACAGGAATTCACATGAGTTTCTGTATGGAAAATACTGAAATGTTCAGAGGTCATGCACTTTGTAAGAGCTCTGTTTTTTCACCATGGAAGTCATCAAAAGATATTTTCTAGTTCCTGATCTGGGTTGACACATTGCACTCTTTCATTTAGAAAATAAATACATACATACCATAAATACAATTTTTGTGTCCATAGAGCGACATAAAGTCTCTTGGATGCGCTAAACAATGTCTACTAGATGATCCCAGCCCTGAAGGTTAACTTATCCCATGTGTGGTTTTATGAGTGTCAGTGGAGTCAATTTAAAGTAAAATTTACTGCACTTATTTTTATGTATTGTTTTCATCTTTTATGGCCAAGCATAAAAAAGAAAGGTTTGGCAGCTTCTTCTGTTACATAATGTGTTAAATGGCATTTAATATTGTCTCATATCGATCGCAGGCCCCTGAATCACATCAAATCAAAATCGTATCATATCATTGTCCA
Organism: Epinephelus moara; assembly: GCF_006386435.1. Taxonomy (NCBI): domain Eukaryota; kingdom Metazoa; phylum Chordata; class Actinopteri; order Perciformes; family Serranidae; genus Epinephelus; species Epinephelus moara. Next base: position 14,189,063 of record NC_065523.1, on the reverse strand, counting down.
AAGAATCAGTATAATATCGTAATGCAATGAAACAGGTGATTTACACTTCTAATGTATTTACATATATGTATATGCATGAATGAATGAATGACTTTATTTTGAATTAAAAATAAAAAAACATAATAAAAAACAAACAAGACAAAGACAACAATGTCCAAAAAGACACAGGTAGAAGTAAAACTCCCCCTTTCTTACATTTCTTCTTTTAACTCAAATATTATTTGACCAAATTCCCAAATTTATTTACAACTAATATAGAACTCCCCAGTCTATTTACCACCCAATTCATACATAAGTAATTAACCCAGTTTATTTACAGTCCAAGCACCACCCAGTGTTACAAAATAAATATGCACTCCCCTAACACAACCTCTTTATCTATATACTGTATCTGCCAAAAAAAATCTTTTTTGTATAATTTTTTTAATTGATTTATATTTGTGCTTTGTTTCAGCTCATAACGCAGCCCATTCCACAAGTCCTCCCCATACACCAAAATTCACAGACTCTTCTTAGTTGTACGTACACATTGTTTTTTAAATTCTCCTCTTCAATTATACATATTTATCTATCAACCTGGATCCTATCTGCGAATGTTCTCCAATGTTATGGAACTAGATGACACTGTGGTGCTCAAAGTGCCAAAAAAATAAATAAATAAAAACTCACTAGCAATGTCACTTTCCAGAAACCATGACCTAGTTACTCAAGATAATCCACAGACCTTGTTGTGAGCAGTTTCATGTGGGAACTGTTTTCCTTATACCAAGCAACACCAACCAACCATATCTACTGCTAGCACACCTAGCACCACTAAGTCCCAGTAATTGATATCTGAATGTAAGAAGCTGCAATAAGAGTATTTTGGGGTACTTTTATAGTACTTTTCTATGAAAAATGACTCAAACCAATTAGTCAACTACTAAAATAGTCACTGATTATTTTAATATTTGATTAGTCATTGATTAATCAACGAATCGTTGCAGCCCTAAGAACGACATGCATAACCGGACAAAAAATATTCTCAGCAGTTAATCTATTAATGGTTAACCGTTGACATCCCAAATGGCAACATCGCTAAATCGGACAGGTTTTAGACAGACTTCAAGGTATACATACCTTAACTTCCTGATTCAAATTTGACCCACTGTACTTGCTGCTGTGCCCAACCATTTCCTGTTTCCTGGTTTGTTAGTAAATCGTACTTTTGTGTATATGTTACCTCCAAATACAGTGGTTTACATAATCTGGATAAACTGTTGGTTTAGTTACAACCAGTCAGACAGTTTGACTGCTTCTGTTTCTTGCTCTGCCAGACATTGTTGTAGCGATGTCATCCGATCCCAGGCATGGCCTTGGTGAATGGATAACCAAAAGCAATGATGGCAAAAACCACGAAACAAACACCCAAGTGGTAATAAACAGGTTTCAACTGTGTAGCACTTTCTCACTTTTGTTTTGAAAAGATCCATATAAATAAATCTGTACTCACTTACAGTACAGCAATTGATTTAACCATTTTAACGAGGCACGCCTTTACTTTTTAAATCAATACTGAATCACATTAAGTGGGAGCTGTGAACATGCAACTGTAAATCTTTCAACCTGAGCTGTGAACTTCCAAGCATCTGCCAAAGTTTCATTCTCATGTGCAGAAAATGGTATATGTCATCACTGTAAATGTTTCATGACGGTGAGGTCTGAGGTAGTCGGAGACTGTGAATTGAGGGGGTGGAGGGATGACGGGACGTTCTGTAAGCAATGGGAGGAAAGACCCACAGGCTCCTCAGTTCAACCACCATCACAACCACAGTCTGCTGTGTTGTCGAAGAACATGAAGACAGGTCAAAGGTCAAATTTGGACACATTATGAGAGCAACCCCGAGATCTCTTAAATCAACAAACCACTCTCCTATCGCATACTTTGATGTTTATCTTAGAGACTCACCATGGAAACCAATAACATGCAGCTCTGCATAATTGCATGAGAAAACCCAGGAAAAGTCTGTTGATGGCTGATGGCAGATTATTGAGGATCTAGGGGAGGAGGGATGCTTTGGAGGTGATGGGGGTGGTGGAGGCAGACAAATTGAGCAGCAATTACAGTAATCATCATTACAGATTTTTGTGTTTCATCTGACTAAGAATGACAAAACCTTGCTATTACACAGACTGGGACCAGGTGAAACGGACGTGTTAGTCAGCCCACCAGGGGAAAAGGAGACAGTTTCATTTAAAGACATGATACCAACCCATGTTCTATCTTTATCAGAGGGACTCAAAGTTGTGCACAATAAAGACATGATCATACCTGATGCACAGCTATAATCATCCCTGTATGTGTCTTATGAGTGGACATCATGGCAGACACAGGGATGAGTCACTGCCTGCAATCACAGACACAGAGGAGGAACAACCGTAGAGAAAGCTGCAGACAGAATCTTGGGGTTTCCACCTTTGTATTTTCATGTAAATGACGGTGTATTGATTCAGACGAGCTGAATGGGAGCCGCAAACTAGAAATAACACTTTGTAAACATGGAAAATGTAAATGAGGCAGAAAATGGTTTTATTGTTAAGGAAATTATGAGTAAATACTCTGCATGATAAAAGCTGAGCACAATCAGTCCCGCAAATTGTTTTGCCGATGGAAATCAGTTCAAAATTGGCTTTGGACCGCAAGTAATTTATGTACAGTCTGTCAGTTCACAGTGACCCGGAGAAATGATGATGCTATTGTTACGCTTAAAATGACCTCGGCCATTACATGAAATCACACAGGGCTACATACAAGCTTTACAAGAAAAGGGAAGCGTGTCTCACACATGTTGCATCATCATTGTAATCGTACCTTGGGGTAAGAATAAAAGACTCCTTTTTGGTGCTGGAACCAACGACTTGTCCGTCATGTCATGTTGCCATGACAACATCTAAATTCAACTTGGTGCATCTGGTTTTAATGTACAGAGGTTTTAATGTACAATAGGCACTGGGCATAGTATTACTCTAAGATATGTTAGCTATTATTCTTCTTAAAGTGTGGGTTGTCCATATGAGCACTGACACAGTTGCAATCATTCAGCTGTTTAAATTGGCCAAATTAAGGGTGTATCTACCAAAGGTATACTGTTTTTATTAAGAAACTCCCTCTTAGTGTTTCCTCAGATAATTCCCCAGAGCATTTTGTACTTGTACTGTAAAAGTGATCTGGATAATCTGATTTATTCAGACTGTTAAAGCCTCATATAAGCTTCAGCTATTAGCTACATTATTTTGTCCCCTGTCACTTACTTAATCACATTAGGAAGGCATCTTTTAGGCCAGATATTTTTGAAAACAGATATATTCCTCTGCATCCAGGCCTCTTGGCCACATGCAAACAGAGTTTTAGGGCACTAAAACAGACTTTTGAAAAGGGCTTCGCAGGTGCAGATATTTCAAAACTCTGGTTACTGTGTATCTGTGTGGACATGTTAAATGAAGCATTTAGGAAACAAGGGCTGTGGTCGACTCAGAATTATGCCAGTCAAATCAGATTTGGCTGTTCAACACAAATATTCAACTATTTATTCCTTTTGTTTCCACATAGAGTTTGAGAGTTTAAACAGGGTTCAGCGGGAGGTTCAGTGTGACAGTGACATTCACATAGCGTAGTAAACAAGTTATGAAATGTGCAACATTTTTTTGCAGACACTAGATATAAAAAAAAAAGCTAGAGGCTGTTGCGTAGTCAGTTGCTGTGAGCTGTAAAATCACCACTTCTAAGTAGAAGGCAAAACATAATGTAATCTCAGGGCTCTCCTCGTCCTCCAGGCAGCTGCCTCCAGTCGCAGCTGTCTGTACCAAAGAGCAGAGTGAAAGTGAAGAGCACTCACTCTGCAGCAAAATTTGGGGCCCAAATTGTCCCCGAAAGGACACTGCACACTGACTGGCAAAAAAAAAGACTGCTTGACTTAAAGCAATCTCATTTGACTGTGGGGTCTCCCACTGATGATTCAAATCTCCAACTTTCAGGGGGCAGCCCTATGGGAAACGATGATGTCATCTCCTCAATTCTCGCATGTCCATTGTTGTTTTGTGTAATGAGCATGCACCAAAAAATATAACAACTACAACAACAATGCTGGACTACCGCATTGCTTTGTCTAATGAGTACTTCACACACAAAATTAGCATTACTGGATCACTTCACAGATGAATGGAAGCATCTGCTGCACCGATTGTTTAGTCTACCTCAATAACTTGTGGCTTAAAGTCAGCCAGAAACAACAGTTTTGGATCTGAACCATTCGAACCAGCAGATGGTGGGACAATTTTGAGAGCGGGATTGTTGTTGATGAAGGGTGGGAGGAAATCTTTGCAAGTATTCAAGTGAGCTCTTTTGTTCTTATATGGAAAGGGAATCAATGGTGATGAGATCTACAATACGTGTTTTGAAAAAGGTAACGTTAGTCTGTACAGTTTACTACTTTTGCAACAAGGGGGAGACCATTGAAGACAGTGAAGAGTGGCGAGCATTTGGAGTCATTTTTGTGGTTAAGTGTGGAACAAGGGATATGCTTACAGCACCTAAAAAACTGTTTCAATGTTCATATGGGCAACTCACTATCGTTCTAGGAAGGACTTCAAAAGTTGAGAACCTATCACTTGAACTTAGCGGGCATGGACGAGATAAACAAAACAAGCACCCACTTATAAAAAAACAGCAGCTACTATAGGTCAAACACTCCACATGGAACTTTTAAAGCAGTGATAGAGGCACACACACAGTCCTTAAAGTTAACAATGTTTTTTCTTGAAGCAGAGCGTGTACTTAAGGCTGCCTCCCACATTAGCACCTGCAATGATCTAATTGGGCCTCATACGTTATATTAAACACATGTGGTGAGCGCTGGCACACGCCTTAACAAGATCATGCTCCAATGAATCCCCACCTCCACCTCCACCAGAACTGATATACAGTAAAACAGTACACAAGCTTACCTCACATACAGTAAGGATACACTTAAACTGCAATGGACAGACCCGTACACATTCACACAGGAGCAGGTTGTTGGGAATCAATACAGTATAACATTACAGTAAAACATTAATATGATATGATGGATTATGCAGTTATGGTGACATTTTCTTCATTAATGGAAGTGGACATGACTGCTATATGATTTAGGAGACATTAAGAGCATCGAGACGTCTGAAAGGATTTGAATTCCTCACTAATCAAATCACTGCTTTTTAATTTAAGTATATGGGATTGATATTGTGTCGCTTGAAATATAATTTTCAAAAAATGTTAAATCATAACATATTACAATATAAAGTAGAACTAATATGACCATTACAAAGCACCCCAATCAAAAACAGTAACTTGTATGCACACATAGGAACAACCTTGATGCCACTTATGACTAAATGAATTAAGGAGCAGTCTTATAGATAACACGCCACCCTACACCACATACTGTAAACCCAATGTGATTATAAAGCCTCCACCACATCCACCAAAGTACTTCATGCATGAACATGTGTATGGCACCCTCCACTGCGCTCACTGCAGCCCAGATGGATCTTTCTAATTACCACAGATTAACACAGAGTTGAAATACCAGCTGAATCTCAGGAGACAACCACCCAGCACTGCCAACTGCTCAGACCTGGTTGCTCCAGTTGAGTGAATCTGCAGGCCCAGGGTGTAATGTTTCGGCCTCAAGCAGCAGTGGTCTGAATTGCGGTCAAACCGCCAGCGACAACCGTTTACATACCAACCAAATCGGTCGCCATATCAAACGCACATGTTGAAACTGGACGACTGGCTGTTGTGACAACCAGCAGATGTATTGTATAGGAAAATGGCTGTGGGTAACGATGCAAGACTATGGATTTAGGTTGAAATAGAAGGCAGGGTTTGACTTTGGTGAACTGCCTCCGTGTGTTCGACCTTTTTTTTTTTTTTTTACTTCTCTCACGCAGTGAAGGTTAAGTCAGCTTACCTTCCAACAAAACCTGCTTCACGTTCACACAAAAACACACATTCAGCGCCTCTCAGTGCAGCATCAGACTCCAGCTGATCATTTTGCAGCTCCACTGGAGCAGTCGAGGGTTTGGAGGTGTTTTCACACTTGAGCTGATTAGCTGGTTCTGAAGTTAAGATCACTTCAGAGGTGGTTTTTATCCTCTCAAAATTGCCTCCATACACAAGAAACAAATCCCCACACCACAGTGTGTATTTGTGCGTCACTTCATCTCAACAGTGCCACTTTTTCTGTAATTTGAACTTGCAAACAAGGAGGGAAGCACAGAAGAAATTTCTGTTTTTGCCATGGTTGATTTCAGCGAGAGCATCAATTATATTGAGGTGTGTTTGCACTTTCCCCCCCTGAGCATGCACATAAAGCTATGCTTATCAACAAAAACAGTTGCAGTCAGATGGGATATCTCTTCTCTGAATGATAGACTTGCAAGCTACCACACTCTATACTTCCCTTAAACATTATGTAACAACATTTGCAAGAGGATTATGGGATGGATTGCTTTAACACCTGCTGCAGAATGCACCACATTTCACTTAATTCTGTTTTCACAGACTCCCTGTCTACTTCTATGGACTTTTCTGGAGTTCAAAAACAATTTTCAGTCCTACACACTTATAGCCTCTCATGTGGAAAACATCCTAAAACACTTTTCTCAAGGGGCAACACAAGGACGGCTCATAAAGAACGTAGCTACATTACTCATTCACCCATCCCCCCTTTTTTAAATCTACCTTTGTCCAGACATTCAGACCTGACACATCTGGTTACAAGCCCACAATTAGAATAAATCAAATTCTGTAATGCATAATGCAGCAAAGCACTCACTTGATTAGTATCACACTTCGGTAAGACCGGCTTACCATGCATTAAAACAGTCCCTTTTGCATAATTAATGAGGCACTTGGTTACAAGTACCAATTACGAGGGCTACAATGGCAGAGTCCAATTGAACACTGCAGCCATCTGCTCCAGAGCTCGGCTGCCTAACCAGGAGAGAGGCATAAATAAAGCCGGAGCAGCCGGCCCACATGCAGACCCACACCAGCTGTGTCTTTGTCGATATGGAGCCGTGAACAGGATGTTTCCGACCCGGATGCAGAGACAGGAGGAGAGAGGAGGAAGAAGAGGAGGAAAACATGTTGGGACAAAGAGAGGACGAATATGAAAGAATGAGTTAAAGCGAGGACATGAGGAAGTTACTGAAAGATAAGAAAGTTGTGCCCACTTGAAACAACTAGTAAGGATCTGAAACACTGTGGTATGATGCATTACAGTAATTACAAAATCAATTTCCTTTGACCCTACTGTAAGACATATGTATGCAACGAAAAAGTGACGTACATGAACCAGAGATGTAATTTGAAAATTGAAATCGATATGCTGGTGAGATGCATAATTTCCTCAGGTTTTCTAAACATCCAATCAGTGCAATCCGTGTCAAAACAAACAAAAGAAAAGAACAAACAAGCAAGAGCACCAACAGCCAAAACATGGGGACGAACACACAATGGAATAACAAACAACAGAGAGGCTAGAACAGATAAAACGGCTCTTGGTTGAGAGCTGATCACAGAGGCCCTGATAAAGAGATGAGCCTAAAAAAAAACAGAGGTTGAAGCCGTGATGTTCCACCATGGCAGAAGAAGAAAGGAGGCGAGAAAATGGGGAAAAATAAAAGCGCGGGGTCTGTTGGGATCAGTGTGCGTCGTTGGGGTTGGCTGTTGGAATGTGTTTGACAGTAAATCACTTCCTGTGAGGAAAAGTGAAAGCATAAGGGGATCGGAGGAGGGGGAAAGACAGCTGGGAGGAGGGGGTGAGGGGGGAGCAAATCAGAAACATCTTTTGATTATTGCGCTCGACAAATGTGCAAGGTACGTCGTGAAGTAAGCAAAACAGCCGTCTATATATACAGAAACATGATGATGTTGCTGTATGTGACTCCGGGGGATGATGCGGTAGTTTAAACTGAGATAATCAGCAGTCATTAGTGTTCAGCAGCAATCCTCTTTATAAGCACGTCCGTCAAGCAGCTGCCCGAGCCATAATACTGCGAATCCATCCAGAGGACCGACGGCAGTGTGTTTCAATCAGCACCGAGACCCGGAAATTAAACAAGAGAAGTCATAAAATGTATGATTTTGTGGCAAACTTGGGCCGACTACAAGCTGTAGCGACCGCTGAGGGCGACCGCAGTAAACAGTCCCGCAGACAATTACAACCATCCCATGCAGAACTCTGCATTTGTGCAGCATCAGGTATTTAGACCCAAAGTGAGCTTATTATATGGATTACAGAGGAGGAAGTATGCTGGGATGATTTTTCACAAAGACAAACGGCTACACAATAGATTGCGCTGCCAGCCGAGGGTTTTGTTTTCTTTCTTTTTTCGTTCTGTTGAGTCTTGGATGGCCGCCTTGCTCAGTTTAAACAGAAACAGAAGACTGTAATGGAAACTGGCTGCTTTCTTCTAAACAAAGGCATGAAATGAAAACAGTCTAATGTCTTTTTTTTCACTCTGGTCTTTTATCATTCGTGATCAAATGCTGACAGATACACTTTCACTCTCCCCTTTGAGTTCGTGGATTTGTGTCTATGCATGTGTGTGTTGGTTTGGATGATGGCATTATGAGCGTGATGTGTATACATGCACGTGTCTGTGCGAGAGTGGAAGATGGAGAGGACCATTAGGTGCTCTAATGCGCATCCTAAACCTATTGTCTCGGCCTGACCATCGTTCACTCTGATAGCCCTCAACGGCAGAACCCTGTGAGCCTTTAAAAACAGATTAATAAAAATAATTTTCTCCTCCCTCTGACAGCAGCCTGGAAGGCATTACAGCCGGCAGGGAGGCAGGCAGGCCTCGGACGATCTCCAGGAGCAGGATTAGCAGCATTAACCAGACAAATTAGGGCCTCGGCTCCTTCACAAAGCCAAGAAAGAAACTCCCTGACATTCATAAACAAATCCTCCCAAGTTGTTAATCTAACTGCTATCCCGCTTTTGAGGCCACCCGCACTCAGCATGCCCTTATCCCCCACTTCCCTATTGGCTCAGCATGCTGGAGTCAAGGTCGTTTCCACCTATTACAAGTGATAGAAAAACAAATAGGTGTGCATAAGTGCACTGAGCAAAAATGGGTGTGAAAATAAACGACAACAACAGACATTACAGGCCTCGGCAGAACAGTGCTTCATTTGTAGCCAAATTGCGCTCTCGCAGCCTTATTTGCTTTATCAGTCAAACTTTAAAAAACTCTCCAAGCCTTCACAGATGTGACACTGATAAATTTTTAGCTCAGGGCCATACTCATTTACATCTGCAATAAAACGTCTGCGTGAGTAACGAGAGGTCGTGTTACACAGCGTATCAAAGAACATAGCTAATGCCACATCTCCGAGTGGATTTGTAGGCGCCGGAGAAGCAGGAGGTTTGTTTCAGAGAGGTGGTGTTCCTGTGGATCGCAATCACAGCACCGCTGCACTATCCATCATGGGGCAGGGCACTGAGGTTGCCAGAGTGGGACAGAGGCCTCGACCCAAATAACATCTGATAAGAAAGAGTCACTCATGATGAATCACCTTGATGAAAGTCTCCCCTCTATCTACGGGAGGTGAAGAGAGGAGGTGCTGCTGTAAATAAAACTCCACCTCACGATACAGCCCCAGAATCAGCACCCTGAACAGCGCTCATGACACAAATATATTACATTTTTTGTATGTTATGGTAAATGTTTTCCAATTGTCACAAAATTAAAGTGTCTCCTCAAATTAACAAATGTCTATTTCTTCCACCTTTCCTGAAGAAGAACAACTGCCTAAAGAGAAAAGTTTCATTTGAGTAAACTTAATGACATTGCTGGCAAATTCAATACAAGTCAGACACACTGTGGGCTCCATGCCTCAGGATGCAATCTCTCAGTATAATCCCATGTGGTCCAGATGAGAATTGGAAATACCGTGTAAGACTGAATGACATCTTTTTCATTGGAGAACACAAGATCTGAGTCACCTTGACAGGCATTCACACTGACTACACAGGGTCTGTCAGCAACAGGAAGTCAGTCTATACAGAAAAAGATGTTAAACTTCGGCCTAGGGAACATGTACACAGCTTTATCTGGAAACATAGCTTTTTTTCTGTGTTCTGGCTTTCGTCCACACTAGGGCTGGGTACCTCTTACATTTGAGCCTATACCTGTACTGGTTCTGGTGCCTGAAATTCTGTACTGGTACCCAACGGTACATTTTTTTGGGCTAATCCTCTGTCTCAGTCTGTCTTTCTGCTTGTGTGTGCTTGTCTATCAGAGATACTAGGCTATTATTAAAATATTACAGAAAAGAAAACCGACCAGACACATTACTATTGCGGCATTTCAGCACTGCAGAAATGGTTTTGGTTTATTAGAAGGCTGAGGGAGCGGTCATGAAGCTCCATGGCTGTGGAGCTCCATGGCCAGCTTCCCAGTTTCAGGGTACTTTCCACCTCCCGTCTGAAGTTGAACCCTCCGGCTCCGCGGAACTCTGCTGTAACAGAGAAATCTGTGACCCATTAGATTCTGTGGGCCGGTGCCAGACCCCTTTAAAAATTGTTGAGTTTTGTGAATTGTTAAGAGGTTAGGGTCGGGGTTTAGGAGCTGGATTATGGATTTCAGATTTCAGATTTCAGTGCAACATCGGCATCAGAGCACTGTAGGTGGCTTCCAGGCTTTGTGGCACTTTGTGGCACTTCGTGGCACTTCGTGGCACTTCCACCTTTTCCCTCAACCTGGCGTTCTCACACAGATGCACTTTAAGGTACCATAATTTGGCACCAGTGGATTAACGTGAATTTATAATTGGTATTACTCTCAATTTCCGGGGCTTTAAAGTGCAAAGTGAACTCTGACAACCTGAAATCAGCACTGGTGCCATTCATTTTCGCTCAAGACTTTGCTGCCAACATGGCGGTGTTAACAAACCGAGTCACGTGACGTCCGGAGCTCTGTAGAGCATACTAAAACGAACTGACCAGAGAGCTTATTTGTGAGTTTTACCAAAACTAATAACACACTCCTACTAAACAAAACACGTGCATACACTTTTCAGTACTTACAGACAAAAATCCCCTCCGAAATACGCAATACAACAAAGACAAGTGATGTTGAACCCAACAGATGTCACAGATCTACGCTACTGTTATGAGCGTACCTGAAAAAATGTACGTACTACACTGAAAATTAAACAGTTGTTGAGCTGGCTGTTTGATTAATTGTGTTGTTTGTGCCTGAAGAAGTTCAGAATCATTAGTTGATATCAGTCAAATGAGAGCTGGAATGTAAATATAGGGTCCATCGTTAACACTCCGAATAATGTGGTAGATAAGTCTAGTTCTAAAGGATGTGAACACACAGCTGTGTAAAAAAAAAAGAGAGAGAAAAAAAAGAAATGAATCAAAGCTGTAAATGCAGCAGAGTTAACCTGCTACAGGGTGAGTTGTAGACTGGCAGACAAAACTAAACAAGAATAGAGAATAAAGTAATCGTGATGAGAGAGCTTCTACAAGGTCGTGACAGAGGCTGGTGCACTGGGGTGCTGGTGACACATCTCCTGCCAAACCAGAAGAATTATGTTGAGATAAGACTGGCCTGCGGCAGCAAACCGGCCCTGTGCCCCGAATGCAATCAAACCATGACTCTGAAGCCACTTCATATTCTTTAAACATTGCCAGACTGCAGTTGATTTTTCACTATGAGGAATAATCAATCATACTTGTGAGTCACCATCAACATCATAAGCACCTAAATGAGTCTCAGGGTGACAAAGTGTCTCCACAGCAACTTCAACTCCCATCAGACCGCTAGTCACGTACGACTTTGTCATTTACCCACGTAGAACTGGTTTAATCAGCAGAACCACAGGCACACTTACAGACATATGTTCACCCCCAACACACGCACACACATATACAGTATACACACGGCCTAAAATAAGCAATAATATAAAAGGAGCAAGACACTGCTGCTCCTAAAAGTTCTCCTCCATCATGAGTAGAAGAAGCATCAATATCCCTGGTCTGTTGTGCGGTGCAAAAGTGAAGCATTTCATATCCTGTCATGTTGCTCAGCAGGTAATCCACCTGTGATCTAGTGCTGAGAGCCATCAGGAGGGCATCTCTGCAGGATCTGGACGCAGTCGTCATGCTTGGTTTTATCCTTCGAGCCACATTCATGTCTGACACGCTGTGGAATGCAGAGCAGCCCGCCGTTCCCACCATGAGAGGCGAGACCTGTTCTTCTGACCACGCTATAAATAGCATAAATTGTGAATATAAAAAGCTTATAATAATGAAAAATAACACCCCGTCTTGGCTGTATTGATTCCATATCCTCTGTAGCTGTGTGAGTGCTGGATTAGCTGTGTTTACCCAGGAACAGACTGAGTACAACTCAAGGGCAAAGGTTTAACCCTTGAATACATTGTTTGGAAAAATCCCTACATACCTCGGGTTTTTAGCGATCTGGCTCTTATAAAACACAGAATAAGCCATAGATGGAAATCATATTGCTTGTTAAGTTTTCTGAATGTATTTCTAACAAGCAAAAACACAATTGAACTGTTTTTCAAAATTCATTTATATTTTAAGGTACGCATTCAAGGGTTAAAAAAGCTGCCAGACACATGGGCAACATTAACACTCTGGGAGAAGTATGTATGTATGTATGTGTGTGTATGTGTGTGTGTGTGTCTGTGTCTGGGACTAAAATAAAGGGGGGAAGAACATGTGATCTTGAGAAAGAAGAAAAAGGACATAATGATGACAATGATGTTGACGATGACAGGAAAGGGTACAGTAATAGTTTGTCAGCCTTTTTTTCCACTGTGTCATATTATTTTTGTTCTTGATTTATTCTTTTTTGTATCACAGTGTGGTGGGAAACATCTGGAATCTGTGCATAGAGTGGAAACATACATACATACATACATATATACATACATACTTGCAAACCCACACACAATGCCGCAGAGATGCTGAGGATTGTTTGAGGATGTTGTGCTGACCGTTAAATCAACAACATGATATTTTAAACTGTGCTGGGCAACTTTGCATGTCAGCGGCTACAAGTGGCAGTGACGTGCAACATTCTCTAAAGCTGTTTGAACTTCCCCAGAACTAATGTGATATTGAGTCAGTAAACTGCCAATAAGATACTGCTGTATGTTTCCCAGGATGGATTAAAGAGGCCAAACATATAACACTAGGGAACGCTGCATTCTTTGGATCCACTTTTGGTTCTACTTCTCGAGTTCCTGTCGACAGTAAAATGAAAACTTACAGAGGTTGTAACTGACCTTCTTCAAAACCAAAATTACGTAAGAAAAGTAAATGGCTCAAACAGTGTAAGGGGGTGCCACTGTGACCGCAGTATTGCTATACCGCGCTATTGACAAGCCAACCGCAGGGGATGGCAAGCAACTAGCACTGCAGCTACGCTCATGTTTTTTTCTTGTTTTTTTATTGGCATTTACACCATGCTACACATGCCTACAGTTTGATGAGCCGCTGAGCAGTAAAACACTGCAGCCGCTTGTGACTGTCCACTTTACCATCCAATCAAAGTGGAGGAGGAGCAGGACCAATATCCCACCACAAAGACTTACCATCACATCGCTAACAAAAATAAATAAATAAAAAGAGCAGAGGAGAAAATATTGAACCCGCACAGATTGGTGGGTCCGTCCTCTCTCCCACATGTTTCAGCCTTCCCTTCATCCAGAGCAGGTACTCTACCTTGTGCTGACATTTTTACTCCCATGGATACTCTGTATGAATCAACTAGATGCAACTAAAAATGCTGCACCCCTAATTGCTAAAATAACTCACATTTACTTTTGGTTTCAAACAGGACACGAATAACAATCCCCTGGATTAAAGTCCTGTGTTTGTTTGACCCATCTACCCACCCTCTAATCCTAAGCGGACTTTGGCACACTACATTCCCCCACTTCCCTCTTGCGTCACAATTGCGACAGCCATTAAAGGTTGGTGCCTCATAAGAAACATAAATATAGGTCATAAGTGCTGGTTATACAATCAACTTACGCAGTTGTATTTTGAGGAGGACAGTCTCGACTTCTGAGTGGTAAATCTTCTACTGTTAAACTGTATTCTGCAAGAATGGAAAGCTGGACAGCCATAGCAACAGTCACTAAGGAGGGAGGGAATAGCCTAAAAGGACCAGAGTGATGTCATGATTTAAGATGATAATTCAGATGTACTTACATAAAGGCCTTTGCTTGTGAATGAAGTTAGATGGTTATGGTTGTGCACTGAGCCATGAAGAGAAACATAACTCATCTCACCATTGGTCAGAAGCCAGCATCGTGTTGTGGTCTGGGATGCCGTAGGCAGATGGAGGACATGTCCTCTCTACCACCCACAACTCCACAGGACTCAGTGCACAGCATGCTGGGACAAAACTAAAGGCCCAGCCTTTGAAAAACTCTGTAAACTGTTTCTCTCTTTGTGTGTGTGTGCTTTTTAACTTTCTAATTTCCAGTTCCTGTCCCCAGACTTGTTCTGTTTGGCTGCTTCGCCTGCAGAATAAATAAATACACTTCAGCGCTATCAGTTTTCCATACTGCATGGCTCCCCCAGTCGACAGAAACACGTCAAACCGCGCAAATAAATAGCTCCCCTGTAACCCAAATAGCGTAATTGCTCAGATCCTGCGCCCCTGCCTGCTCTCTTCCTGAACATAAGAACCAGCCTAGGAGCTCCCTCTGCCCCCACCTGTGCCTGAGAACGGGAGACTCTGTCTGCCCTGAGCACTTTAACACCTCCACCTCTATACCTCCACTCACTCATTTCTGGAGCAAGACAGGGGGGTCCAGTTCACCCATGCACCCCACCAACCTCATGTCAAGCACTGTGCTACATCAGTTAAAGGAAAACTTAATGATCCCCACGGGGAATTAGGGGGTCATTCCAGCAGCGGATAATAGGATACAGCAAAGAAACATGTACTATATATAATAGCAGAGCAATAAGTGGGATTAAACATACACAGCCAGCAATTTCAACTGTGAAACAAATAAAGCAGCACAAATGAAATACATTTATGATGTAAAATATGATGTGCTAATTGGCAGCTGGCAATGCTGTGTGACAGCAGTAGCAATTTAATCAAAATCACATTTAAAAAAACATGCAGCAGGCCAAATAGTACTATGTGCAGTACATGTAAGTAAAAAAACAATCATTATAACTGACTAAAAACAATTACACCTTATACACTTTGCAGCTACATATCATTTGCTAATACAGAAGGTGCAGAAATGCATCATGGGTATATTTACAAGCCTGCCAGCTGCAGCTTAATGTAAATACATGTGAGTAAAGACCTCTGGGGTTGAGGTAGAAACAGTTAAATGCACTGACCTTTAACCCCAACCTCTTTCTTTAACTCTGACCTGCACCTGAACCCAAAACTCACACCTTCTCCCACAAGTTGCTGCTTTTACCCCGGGGTACGGCAGTAAACAGAGGGATGTTTCCCCTCCCCAGTGATATTCAATAGGTTCAGTGGAGATAAACTGTGAGGCACAGTAGTTGTACGCACCAGGCTCAGACCTCCTCTGTATGACCCCAGAGGTCACTGCAAAGCAGGTCTGCTCCACTGGACTTCTGTGAGAGAGCGGGATCATTTACATTCATAGGGAGGAGAGAGTGCTGTGTGTGTGTGTGTGTGTGTGTGTGTGTGTGTGTGTGTGTGTGTGTGTGTGTGTGTGTGTGTGTGTGTGTGTGTGAATCAGGATGCTCCCCCAGTTCAAGCTAAGGAAATGAAAAGTGTTTTCGAATGTTTTCACAACCCGGGGGGGTTTAAGGACCTCGCTAATCACAACCACACGGCCAAAACCTGTTCTGACGCACTAATGGATAGACACCTACACACAGGATTACAGTATAACATGTACTGTGTGAAATCATAGTTTTCCAGTGCAAAACTATCTCATTCACAAATCTGCTTTTGATAAATTATGGTCAAAATAGGCTAACTTGAATTTCCTAGCTGGAGCCAGTGTCATGTAATATGAACTTCTGTACATTGTACCCACTAGCAGCTGAACATAGCGACGTGCCTTCCCTCCATCATGATGCAAACATAAACCCCCTGAATCCCATTTATATCAGCATCTAATCCAGCCTCTCTACGGACTCTAATGAATATTTATGCTTTCCAGAGTGTTTAGGTTAGACTTGTACACCGCTATCACTGGGGGCACGTCCGAGACGTGTAATTGTTTCCATCCACATTCATGGTGTTTACGCACGGAGCTTTGCCAGCAAAATAAATGTTTTCTAGACATGTAAACACAGCAGCTAATGGCAATAAGAACGATTCAGCAGCGGTATCATTACATGAGGCAGGTATACAGGAGTAGAGTAATTTGGTTAATTAATCTACAGTCAAAAGTTCTACTCACTCTAGTGGCCACTGGACGCCACGATGACCTCTTGACAATGTCTTTTATAGGATTAACTAATACATTTGCTGAGGTCATAGTCTGTGCTGCAGACAGCCTTAAGCACTTCTATGTTTCTCTTAACATCAGCATGAATTTCCTGGTTCTCCACAGGTCCTTCACGCTAACCAACATTACAGCACAACAGTATGTTTAGGAAAAGACAGCTGTGTGGACAAGATGAACAGGTCGCTAATGAAGATGAATCTGCAGTTTTATCACCTGCAGCTCCCCTCAGCTTTACGGAGCTTTATCGTGAGCTTTAGCTGCCTGGCCCAAACTTTACTGTAGTGGTTCACACTGACTGCTCTTGTAGCGTTATTTTCAGCCGCAGCAGGCGGTAGTTTTCAGGGGAAAAGCCCTAAAAATCCACTGTACACTACCTGTTCAGCATCAAACAACAGATAGACACAGTTAGGGATGAGCTGGTGGACACAGTAGAGACAAATATTATCCTAAGGAGCTGGTAAAGAACCAAAAAGAGCTGAAATGGAAGTAAGGGCGTATTTAGCTTGTGTACCTTGATGTATTTCCAGTGTGCAGTTTAGGAAGGAATTAAATCAAATCATTTGCATTTAATTGGACTGCTAAAAAGTGGGCTGGCTTAGAATTTGGCATGATACCGACTTACAGTGGAGTCAAATCTTGAGCATGCTGTTGGCTCCACACACACACACACACCTCCCTCACCATTAGATCAGGAGAAGGATGAAGGAGAAATTAATAAATTAGACTGCCCAATGATTTCTAAACACGAATCTTCATATTTCTCTCCATATTGCTCTGTTAGCTAGCTACTACAACCCACAAATGGTGACGTGCAGTTTTTTATGACAGGTGTGGCTGGCTAGTCACCCAGTCTCATTAGATTGGATGAACTTTAGTAAACACCCCTGACTGCAGGATGAGTCATCAAAGCTTCTGAAGTATTTTACCTGGTTTCAGAGAGAGAGAAAAGACTGGAATTTTATGTAAAATATTCTGATACAGAGCACAGTGGATTTAAACTGATAAAAAGCAGGCTTTAAAAGGCGATGATATGCGTTTTTTGCTGCCCCCAGGTGGCTAAAAATCAGTTATTGAGGGTTTAAGTAAAGGATCTGAATATGACATCATATAAAGCTGAAAGGTGCAGGCTTAATAATTCCACATATTTTCAGAAAAACAAGCCAATCTAGTGCCTCACACCTCTGAGTAAGTTTAAAAATTAGGCACAGTCAGAAGAAACAACAATTTCTGCCATCTTTGTAATATGCCCATGCAGACTAGCCTCTTTTTTGGCAGGCGGTTGTCCTGCACTACTCACTCTGTGCCTCCAACCAGCCCAGCACCACCCCCACCTTGCCCCCCTTAGTGGCACACCCTCCTCTAAAAGCTTTTTTAATTATGGCAGCCATTAAAGCAAGGCTGGCTCTGGGCTCTGACTGATGGTAGTGTATGCACCACTGCTCCTCTGAGCTAGCCACAAGCTTACATGCACTTATATGACCACACACACTCACACACACGTATGTACAGTACATACAAATGCACACACGTACGAAATACACACACATATATAAATGCACTCGCAAAATGCCTAGACCAGACAACCGAACTGGCTCCAGTGGCATTAAATCTGTCTAATCATCTTTTTTTAAGTCTGCCAAAGTGATGGTGGCATGCCCTCATCTAGTCAAGAGACAGGGAAAGGACAGCAAGAAAAGAGCAAGGGAGAGAGAGCATGATAAGGAGAAAGGTAGGGAGGAAGACAGAAGAGGAAAAAGGGCACAAGGGAGCAGAGCTATAAAACACTGTTTCCATGTGTCTCCCTAAAGAGAAGGTGTGCGTCTGCTGCTAGATTGTTCACATAAAAAAAATAAAAAACTATGCTGCAAAATAAATGCAGAGCTAAAGATAGAAAGGGCAGCATGGTGGACGGGATGACTCATCCATCGAAAACAGATAAGTACACTTTCAATTATCGATCCCCCATCATAAAACTGAAATGAAAATGGTGACATCATGTGCTTGATGAGCTGCACTGCTGTTGCCTGAGCGTAACTGGAAAACCTAAAGTAAGTTCGAGTTCCTCAACTGAGTCAGCCTGAGTCAGACTGCTAAAATAACGAGTTTTTAAGATGTACAAGTGCAAGTGCTCCCAGGCTGCTTCTACCTGTGAGAATGTGTCTGTGTTTATGAGATCCCAAGGCCGTCTGGTCTACATAAGACACTAATCCAATTGTCACCGTTCTAGGAGACGTATTCGACCCCAAGGCTTCACGGGGTCACGCTCGCTTCCTGTTTGGACCAATGGGGAGACTCCATCAGTGGTCTGACAGGCTGCTACAGCCACTCTCAGGTTACACTAGCCGTGTCTGGGAGCCGCAGCTCCCGAGGGTAGTTTTCAGAGGTGTCCATATGTGATGTTGAAGTAGGGTGGGGCCCCGGGAGGGTTGTGCAGCCACAGAGTTGCAACTCTACCCACTTCAAAGGGTCCCTGTCCTTCGTATCCCTGAGGGCACCCTGCTGTTTTCCCTCTGTGGCCACCCCCAACCGGCTGGCCCACCTCACAATGGCGGGTGACGCAGGGCCCCTGCTTAAAGGCCTTGAAGTCGGACACCTTCCCAGCAGCCCCGCCTCGTGACCTTCCCTGTGTGTCTGATGCTCAGAGCATCCCAGCTGATGGTCGCTCTACTTTGATCTACCCTTACAGAAAAAAAGTGTAACTCGAGGATGCCACATCAGGACCATAAGACTTCCTCCGATATCACCATATAGACCATATGGAACAACCTGCTGCGGCTACTCTATCTTTAAAAGGAAGCTCTTATATTATATGTAGGTTGAGACATACTGCAGGCCTGTCCATTATCAGGACAAAAGAGGAGATGTTTGAATGACCACAACAAAGCCTCACTTGTTCTCTGGGTTATGCATGTGAGAGGGCCTGGTGACGGACGAGCCTTTAAAAAGGTGAGATGAACGATTTCCATTATGCGATGACCCATACATCGCCCTCTCTTGTTTGCATTTTCCTACTTTCCAGTCTCACATAGAATGAAAAACAACTTCCAAAGAAGATGTTCCATTATTGCAAATTAGAGTCCTCATTTAATTACATCACAGTTTGTTTTATTGCTATTTTACTGTGTCTAGTGACAGCACTGCGGGATATCTGAGGAAAATGTAGACCAGACTTACAAGTTAATGGGCCGTAACTCTAAATACTGCTCATATTCTCCTTTAAACTCACACTTTCCAGGTGATGGATATGTTAAGAAGGCCAAACTTCCAAAAGGCACCTTCATTAGGGATCAGTGGAGCATGACCTCGTGACACAGAGTCTATTTTTCTCTGTAGCTTAACCAACAGTGATGGCCATCACTCATGCTGATTAAGTAAACCCAGTGTTAATAGATTTTCTATGGAAAGGCTTCTGACAAAACTACAAATGGATTCAGGTTGAGCCCCTGAGGCACTCCGCAGTGATACATGGCTCCACTAACGGTTCAGGAAATGTTTGCGAGCGGACCAACTGGCTTGTTTAAGGTCAAAGGCCACATAAAAAAGCCAGATTGGTTTAAACTGTGTCATTCGATTGATACTAGAGGGAGTTTGAAGGAAAACCCATCATGCTACACAGTGGGAATTCCTTAAGTGGCTCTCTGGGCTCCCTGTGATATTTATTTTCAGTATTAGAGGGAGGTTAAATAATACAGGCAGGGGGAAGGTGCCCAAGCTGAAATCCACTGGTGTTAGGGCTGAGTCATTCTCACGCCCCCCATGTTGTCAGAACCCAAACAAACAGCAACTCTGAGTCACTAACATCTTCAGACATGCCTGGACCCAAACATGAGCTGTGGACAGGCCAGCAGGCAGAGACTCACGACTGATCACAAGCACATGAGCAGAGGACGACTTGTACAGCTGAAACTGTGAAAAGAGTTCACAGATTATTACAGAGATCAAGTATCATCCAGTGTAAGCATCGGTCAGGTGTACTGTCTCCTTCAATTAAAACTACCTCCCTAGCATTTTGACTTACTTTCACAGAACAATAACTGTGAAGTTGGAAGTTGTCTTGCTGTTATAGCGGTGTTTGTTTGGAGAACAAAAAAACCTTGTGCATGATGGTTATACTCTTGATGACAAAGCATTTTTGACATTTTCCAATGAGCTTTCACAGAGTTTTATTAGCCTAAAAAGGTTTCAGGAATTTTCTCAGCCCGCAGTGAGAGTATGTGACTCCTAACACTTTCATTTCTTCTAGTCTCAGTATGTCTGTCTGTCTGTCTTGGACCACAACCACTAGTGGGTTAAAAGCATAAACTTTGCCATAACAGTAGCCCATGTTGTTATCTAAATCTTCATTGTGGCCATTTTCAAATATCTCACTCTCAGCTTGTCAGCCTCAGCTCGACTTTGTGAAATTGGCATAACGCCATGAAGCTTTGGCAAAGGTCACATTTCTGTTATTTCTTCTTGCTCTGATACTGTTTGTCACTTCTGCTTTGTCACGCTGTCAAAGGTCCTTACATTTGCAAAGTCTGACCATATCTGAACAATTACCTTTCCATATTTCTTGACCTAATAGGTTTCTGGATGCTGCTCTAGAATAATATTGCAATCTTTCAGACGTTGTATTGTGCAGGCCAGCACCACCCCAACACCATAACATCCATAATGTTCTGACACATTTAACCTCCTGAGACCTGAACTTTTGTTTGGTAGGCATTTTTAATTTTTCCTAGCTATTTGGGATCAGTGGGACCCAATAAGTATGAAAAATTCAACATTGTCAATGATGACTAAATCGCAGTGTCTTCAAATGGGTACTTCCTAATTAACAGCATCTTAGCTCATTACTGTTGCTAAAATTGGCTAAATTTGTTGTCATATCAAACTATAAAAATTATTTATCATAAAAAAACAAGTTTCAACCATAAAATGTGATTGGGTTTTGGACCTTGTCCTTTCTTGGGTCAGGATCGGCTGTGGACTGACTTGGCAGAGATGGCTGCCATCTTGTTTTTACATGGATTAGTGTATTGTGCTCTTATTACCACTAGATGGCACAAAAAGTGTCGTTGAACGAGGACAACAGGTCTAAGTTAGGTAGAATAAAGAATAAGGTCAAGTAAACCCAAAATGTGATGTCCACATATGAGGACACAGGGTCTCAGGCGGTTAAGTGAGAGTGTCCATCTGCTAGGCTTTACTTCATCACCATCAGCAACTAGACTCCTGGGGGTATAATTGCAGGTGGAGGAGCTAAGAGGCAGCTAGATTACTGAAAGGAGATACAAATATATTGCACCTTTTACTGGCATAAAATTGGGGTCTAGGTTTTCTTGTTTCCAAGTTGATCAAACCTAAGTAATGCATGCATGTGCTAGTCTATTTATGCCTCACTGTTACTGTACAGACAACACTACAACAACACAACACTATGCAGCCATGCACAGTCAAAGAAACCACCTTTTTATACAGTCAGATGCCACAACACAAACATTTGCACGTGTTATAGAGCATAAAAATATACTTGAGGTCCGCCACAACATTAAAAACATCATCAATTCTATGTGCTATATAAATAGCATTAGTTGTAGCCAGCATACAGTAACCACTTTCACTTGAGGTGGGTCAAACTGCACTGACAGCCCACATGGCTTATTATCTGTGCCAGTGTGCAAAAAGAAAACACATGGGACACACATTAACATGACACAAGACACAACCCGTCTAAACAATAACACTAAGGCCCTTCATTGACAGCTATTAGCCAGTTTGATTAAGTAAGTACTCACAGTCACAGAGGGAAAAGGGTCAATGACAGCCTCATGGTCCAGGTCCTCCCATCACCACACCTGTTCCTCAGGTGTGTCTTCAGCTGACTTAAAGCACAAAAAGCTCCCTTAGCATGCAGCCGGTGTGACAGGTAATGTCAAACAGATACACACCAGTTTGAAGACGTCCAAAAAAATCATCCTGATATGGACTTAATAACGCAAATGCATCCCGCGTGGTGTTGGCAGTAATCCCATTCAGGTTTTGCTTCCAATATGGCGCCTTGCCAGGTGAAGTTCAGCAGACACATTATGGGCACTTACTCCATCATGTTGTGACTTCTTCCTGCAGCACAGTCAACTTCCAGACTCACTCGTTTTAATGGAAGAAGAACACATTGATACATGACCTTATTTTATACAGTCTATGTACATGACACATATGGACGGCACCAAAACCTTCCTCACCCTTCGCTAACGTGTAGTTTGGCTGTTTGTTGGCAACCAATCTACACTGGTGCAACCAAACCCATTAGCTCTAAGCAACCAATCAGAAAGCAGGGTCAACTGCGGTCGATTTTTGCGTGAAATTCTTGATTAATATTATTTATATTTTAATATGAATGATTCTTATTAGATATAGCCTACGTTCATACTAACGTTTGATAAAGAAAAAATAAAATAAAAAATTAAAATAATTTTTGGGGCCTTTAGTCTTAGGCTCTCAGCTGTTGTTCAAATTCATGTTAACTATTGGCTAATGATGTTTCATGTCAAACATGTCAGATAGCATATTATTTGTTTGTCTGAGAAGTGTCCTTCCACAAACCAGTGATGAAAAGTAACGAAGTACATTTACTCAAGTAAGCCACTGCACTTCTTTTACTTTTCTTGAGTATTTCATTTTATTCTGAGTGTAATATTGTACTTTTAACTACACTACATTTATTTGGTACCTTAAGTGAGGCCTACTTTGAAGATTTAGATTAGTAATACTAAATATAATCAACTAATAAATTATAATATATTAATATGGATAAAGATAAGACTTTATTGATCGCCTGGTGACATTCACATGCACTATATTTAGAAATACTTCTGAAATTGACAATTCTGCATAATAAGCACCCTTACTGGTTGGACTTGAAGTACATTTTGATACTAACACTTCTGCACTCTCAATGGAGTAAACTTTTGAATGCACGAGTATTTCTATATTGTGGTAAAACTACTTTTACTTAAAGAGGAACAGCAGCTCAATTTAGAATTCTAATATGTTATTTCCAGGGCCCAGAACAGTTCAATTAATATTTGTGAACATGAGCTACTCTCTCGTTAAACCAGAAACCAAAGCAGTAAGTCTCAAATTTGTGATGTCATGGAGTATAAAGTCTAGAGCTGCTCCATAGACAATGAATTGGAGCGTGATTTTATGGGCCCACAGAATATTTGTTTTCCTTTTTATACCCAAATGAGCTTTATTCTATTCTAGTGTTTGTAGTTATTAGACAGAAAACGTACCCATATACTCAGAACACTCCCCTGGCTGCTCTCTATGTCATCTAGAACATCTCTTTTGGGGCAGCTCCAGACTTTATGCCCTATGATATCACAAACTTGAGGTTTAGCACTCTAGTTTTTGGATTTGGGTGAGAGTTGTTCATGTCTGCTAATACTTTTGGACTGCCCTAGACCATATAAATAACATGTATACATTTTGGAAATAGGTGTAGTTCCCCTTTAAGTAAAACTCTGTGTGTGCTTCTTCCACCACTGTCAAAAACTGGAGTGTTAGACAAGTGGAAATGTTGTCCTGTTTGTGACACCAGATGCAAAGTAGGAGGAGAAACGTGTTTGTGAAATGTCTGTACCAAATCACATGACACATGCATTTGTTGTTAAGATATCTCACTCTATCTGGGCCATCTTTATACGCAGTCTTTGTCTGAACCAAAGTGTTGGACCAACACACCGGCCAACAATCCCTTCCCGCAGCCACACCACGCTGCTGAAAAGATTTGCAGGAACATTTGGATGGAACCAGCCTCTGTGTCTCAGTCTCCTTGTCAAGGTCTGGAAGTAATCCACTTTTCTTCAATAAAGAAAGAAAGAGGGAAAATTATAAAGCTGACAAGTCCCAAATGTGATCCCTTGCCTGCTGCAACACAATTAACCCTCTGTGGTACATTTAAAGTTTACATCAGATCCCACGGCAAAGCTTGAAGCAGAACGCTCAACTTCTGAAAATGTTTTTAGTGGGAACGAGGGAGAGAAAATAAGCACAGGCATTAAAATACAGAAGCCATATTCAAAACTTAATGATTAAGCAGTTGATAAGAGAATATTGGTGATTATGAGAAAGCCAAACAAGTGGAAAACTAAAGACTTTCTTTTCTTTTTCTCAAGGAAGAAGGAAATGAAACATAAAGAAAAGGGGGATCTGTGCGGGATTAATGGATCCTGAGTGTGTAGACCTCCCCAGAGCTGGAGATTTGATTCTGCTCCATTCATCCAGACCTCTTTTCATCCCTCAATCCACATTTAAACCTCCCTTCATCCCTCGGTCCTCTATATTTCTAGTGCCAGCGTCTTGTCATCACTCCTGCTTCCCTCCTGACCTGTTCTCTTATTGTGCCCTCTCTTCTCAAGAAAGACACTGATTAGCAGAGGACACTGTGATTGACTGCTCTGTCACAGAGCAGCTCACGGAGATTCAATCAGTCCATTGTTAGCTTGGAGTGCCTCATATATTTATATCTCTGGAGATTAAAGATTAAGACGGAGAAGGGGGCGGGGTGGGAAAAAGGCTGGGACAAAGAAAGAGAAAGTAACTGCTGGTGTTAACCTGACATTTCTTTACTGTAAATGCCCCCTCTCCTACAGTAACTGTGGTATACAGATGGTGCAGTAGATCAGATTGAGCCACGCTGAAACAAGATAGATATGTTCCAGACTTGAAGCTTGATACGATCTATATGTCCTCAACCAGGAACACCGGCCAGAAATAGACAATTCATTTTCCTCCTTTCAGCTAATGTGCCCCTCGCAGTAGAGAAAATAGTCACAGCGAACAAACACTAACACGACACCTTGTTCATGTTGTCAGACATCAGTCTCCCATGTTTGATGGATGGTTATTGATACCCATGCAGAAGGAGTCTGCACAGAACCAGAAGTGCTCATTAACTGCAACGGGTTTCCTTTGATTACAGCGACCTCTAGTGGCTGCAAGGGTTCAGGATGATTCCTCGCTCTTTAATCACATCTGGATACATGTAGTACAGCTCAACAAGCACATCTGTAACTCTTACGACTTGGCACTGTGAGATCAATTTGCAGATATAAACTGCGACATGAGAAAAAATGCTCACAAAAAGAGCATAATTAATTCATATAACTTTGACACACTGGGCCCATTAAAACGTGTTGAGTTGGGGATATTTAAAGGGGCAGTTCACCCAAGATACAACAAACATATTTTCTCACTTACATCTAGTTTAATGCACATAGTTTCATCTTACAACATTTTGAGATAATAGTATGTGACATTTGTGGAGTCACCCTAAAATAATTATAAGTGGAACCGTGTTGGTCCTGCTTAAAGCATTTACAATCAACAGCTGAGTGACTTTCCATAAACATCATCCGGGTTACTCCGAATAATCCTGTGAGCGTTTAATAGGAACCATATATGGTTTTGAGAAAACTCATCAAAACCAAGCAGCAGCTCTAATATTTATAGCAACATAATAAACAGGGGAATATAAGTTATGGTGATATTTTTAAAGTAACATGCTTATTTGAAAACGTGACATAACTGCTCCACCGCTCATTTGGTTGTTAATGCAAAACCTCACCTCAGTAAGTTTGTAACTTGCTGCAAGTCGGTTTGTTTATGCAGAAGTTTATACAGAAAGACGCACGCTACAAACAGTTGCAATGGGAATGGTACACATAAAAATGGCTGCCACTGACCATACTGCTATGATGGTTCGATTAGGAATGTACGTTCTACTCTCTCTATTTCTGTGATTGGAGCTATATTTCTACAGAAAAACAGGCTGAGTTCCAATGTCCCACTAAGCCCTAAATACTCACAGACATTAACTGATGTCATTGCTTGTGAACTGTAAAGTTTGAGGCTGATATGTCAGGCTCCATGTAGTCTAATGATCAGGAGTGTTTGACGCTCCCGTTTGGAAGAAAAAGTGTCTCCTGCTCTTCGGCCAAATTAGTTCTGTATATTTGTCAAGGAAAAATGTCGTCCTGCCAACTCCTTCCATGTCTTTCTTTCTTTTTATCTTTGTTTACTACTTCACAGTGCTATGCATTGTGGGATACTCCCTTGAACAAAGTCTACAGAGTTGTGGACGTGATGCAAATGTTTGTAAAGTACTCAAAACGCCAGCCAGTGAGCCGTCAAACACTTGGTCTTGAGCCCTTGTGGTCTGTGAGGAGACACTGAACCAGATCACCATAATCCCTCAGAAAACTATTGACAGTGTTTTCTGTGGATAACTTAGAGTAACTTTCTGGAAAGGGAGGAAGCTATTGAATTAGATGTTGTGAGCAACCCCAAACTACACTAAGGCCAATTGCACGCCTTGCCCCTACCACTTAGCCCTTACCCCTTCATTTTGCGCATTCAATCCAAGGGGTAGGGTGTCCCCATTCTTGTTGGAATAGAGGGTAGGGCGACCTGTCAGGGCTACATGGCCCTCCAAAGGGAGGTTTGTCAGAGGTACATTTCAGCTGAATTTTACGAGAAATCCTCTGCAAGATGGCTGAACAGGCAACAAAAGAAACCCACAAATGTATTTTCTTTGTTGATAAAGATTTGAAAAATTACAATAACCATCATATTATCTTCGATTAATGACGTTTGAATGCATTATGATCCTTTTTTTATGACAAACAAAACAAATGAATTGCTAGTATGCTGATGTCTTGGTAGCTAATTAGATAGCTAACTAACGTTACATTGTTAATGCTGATTTGTGCTGGACAGTTTCGTATTTTGTCATATTTCTGTGTGGCATTCCCCTCCCCATCTGATAGCAACTAAAGTCCTGCAGTGAAGTTGCTGCAGTTGTTACCACTCCTCCAATATTAGTGCAGACTGGCAGGGTACGGGCACGGGTTGCTAACGTTAGCCTAATGTGCCCTGCTACCTGCCTGGTAATGGACAATGTTCTTTTTTTATTTAATGACTTGTTTGATCGATTGAGAGTGAGAAACTTAAGTAGCAACGAGTCATGAGTGTCCTTCTGACGATCACAAAAGGCTGCCTTCGGCCCACGCAAGAGAAATCACCACTGCAGAAGACTCGGCATGTTCACAGTGCCAGGCAACACTTGATGCATCTGAGCGCCAGCATATCAGGTTCTTGAAGGGTTTTCCCATTTCATAGGGGACGTCTTCAACCACCACCCTGTGGAACTCTATTCCGATGGGCAAGGTGACACTTGCAAACAAGGGCTAGGGCTAACAATATGAATGGGCTTAAATCAACTTCCTTTGTTTAGGGGAGCAGAAAAAAATCTCAGTAACGGATATCTCAAAGCCTGGACAAATACAACCAAAATGATATATGCTTAAATACCACTTAAAGTGAGGAAATAATCATTTGGATGAACTGACACTTTAAATAACCTCCATCACCCATCAGTGCCACCACTACTGAAGCTTTGCCTCCATCCTGAGGGTGCAGGAGAGACTGAAGACACTAGAGGGCAGCCAATACTCATCTATGAAGCCTGCAGTCCGGGTCTCTGACATCTCACCAGGCTGTCTGTTGCCTGGAGCTCCTCATTCAAACTGAATTACACTGTGAAATAGGATTACGTGTCAAGCAATGCAATGATTGAGCGCAATTGTTGGGAGTTTGGCAGGAAAGCAGAATAAAAAGAAAATATACAAACACGCATTCCTATTTGTCATGCTGATGTGAGTCGTCTGTGAAACAACATTAAGATAAGTCGATCCTGGGTGTCAAATGATGGGTATCTTAGCATCCACACTGCTTTTTTTTTTTTTTTTTTTCCAAGTGAGTAAAAAATAGCAGACGCTTGTCTGGCTGTTCCCCAGAGAGTATACAGACTGAGTTATTGCCCTATAATTATGTGCAGGAGTGAAAGTGTGTGTATGAATGAACGTGCTCCGTTTTAAAAGGCGTTTTATTGTGGTTGCTGTTTCCTCAGATTGTGGGCCGGGGAGCGGATCTCCCTTTATAGGTCTGCTGTTTCCTCTCCCAGAGAGCTCCCTGATACCCTGGGCAACTGAAGAGGCTGGCTCGCATTATACAGAGACACGTTTAGCTTCAGAAATAATCTAATAAAAAAGGAAAGAAAGAGAGAGAAAGACATCAAGCAACCTCCTAAGTCGATGAGCTCATTCCCATCTTTCATCAGCATCTCCTGCATCATAATGAGCAGTGGATCTGTATGTATGCACACAGTCAGATGGGTGGGAGAGAGCAGTCGTCTTGAAGACTTCCCTGCAGCCAAACTCTTTGATGTCTCGGTCACACCGGATTGACATGGGCCTCATCTCCTCTGGTGACCCCCCTCAGCTCCGACCTTGCACCTCCAGGGGTCAGGTCCCTCAGCATTAGGCCTGTCCAGCCAATTAACCCCAGAACTGCGATCAATTAACCCTTTTACACCAGTGCAAGCAGATAACGCCACATGCATTATTAGCAGGTGCAGAAAAACCCACCAGATCAAAGGGTTTCAAATGGGCTGATCTAAGGCAAAATAGCACTGATAGAAAAGGCTCTGACCTGGTGACTGAGAGATGCGGAGCAGGTCTTCTTCTGCGCCGCCTGTGAGATTGAAGAGAGCTGCAGAGAAAGACGAGCAAATGGAAAAAGGCTCAGCGAGATGGACAGAGCGAGTGAAACTCATCTAGGAGTCTAATTAAGCAGAAATGGAGCCGTTGGGAGCCAGGGGACCTGCGTAGTGATATCTCGCATTTCAGTCCATTAACCTGCTCCTAATGAACTGTGTGTTATTGGGGAAAGTCTTTATCAATCACACCCCACTGAGGTGACGGTCACTGGTTCATCGGCGCTCACAGAGTACGTCGATAGTCTTCAGTGGGGCTTTGGAACCGTGGCTGACCTGTGGGGAGGACAAACAATCTGATTGCATGAGGTGTGTGAGGATCAGGAGTGTGAAAATTCCCGTAGCTGCACCTTTAACATCCTCAATTACAGTAAGACACAGGAGTTGTTGTTGTGACAAGCACGGTGTGAAAACGGACTCAGTCTTTCCCAATCAATGATTTTCACTCACCTCCAGTGATGATTACTCTTAATGACAGGCTTGGTGATGAGAAATGACTACAGTGTTGTCAGTGGATTAGTGAGGCGAGCTGTTGTAGGCTGAACTCATGTCAGATATATTGGTTAGGGATTGGAAAATAGAGGCAGATGTACTCATACAAGTGGAACAGATGTTTATTGTTGTGTAGCTACTGCTTATTTATTTTAATTGTTTTTTATTTGATTGTATGCAGAATGAATTAAGTGGATGGGATCAGAGAAAGTGGCTGACAGAGAGAAGGAGGGAGATGCTGGATAGGTGGAGAGAGATAGAGACGAGGGAGGGGGGAAGAGAGAGAGAAAGGGGGGAGAGAGAAAAGAGATTCGTGGGGAGAGAAGAGGGGAGAGGCACATACAGAGAGACAGGGAGAGAGAGAGAGAGTAGAAACTGTTAAAACGTGTGTTCGCTCTTACCAGTCTCAGCATCGCTCAGTTCCTGCAGGAGGCTGCAGCTCCATCACTCCAGGATCTCCACTGGCACCGATGACCAGATATGATCTACCCACTTCCCAGTCAACCCATTTCACTCTGAGCTGGGATCTCTTTCTATTTGTTTGCATGGATGATAACAGCATACCGCATATTGATGGATTTCTCATACCACAACTAATTTGACTCAAACCCGGGATTGGTGGGGGGAAAGAGAGAAAAGACAAAAAAAGGGGGGGTGACTCCAAGTGGTTTCCAGCGGGGTTTCTTTAGGTTTGTGGAAGCTGCAGTTCAGCCTGCTTTGGACATGGGACCGTGCGTCAGCCGAGAGGGATCCGGTGCCGGAGGAAGAACATCTTCCTGAAGGAGGAAAAGCCCGTGTGCGGGAGTTTTTTAATTTCTGTGTTTTTGCCACCGGGGAGGGGGAGCTGTGGGTTTTACGCGCCGGAATGATGCGTCCCAACCGCGGCTTCATCTTACTCCTCCTCAACGGAACTGCTTGTTTGGTAAGAAAAGAGTCGTAGTCTTTACGCATCTTGCTCCAAATGACCTTTTCTTATCCATCTAACACCTTGTGTCTGCGTCACGAGGTACGAAAAGGTGTCTGCACCTCATTTGCACCAAAAAACTTACAAACTCACGATTATAAGTCGACTGAAATTGTGCGAACAGACATGTGGAAGTGATATCTGAGGCGATGCTTTATCAAAATGATAAATGAGCAGATGTGCAGGTCATTTGTGTTTCTTGCAGAGATGCAGAGATAATTCTCGCCCGCTGTGCTCTGTCCGCTGCTTCCAAACGCATTTGTGCTGATGTCTGTGTTATTTTGCCTCGAACTTATAATTATGAGGTAAATAGCAGTCAGTGTGACCCTGCTCGGCTCAGGTGCGGCGGGTGCACTATATTCCCAGCGGACACGTGCGGAGCGCAGCGTGCCGCCGGTGTCCATCATCAGTGTGCTCTGATCTGGAGTTTTTTTACGCATCATTCTTTCTACATTATTGGATTACTATAAAGTATCTAGCTGCACATGAAAGTCAGAATTTTCACCACAATATTTACACTAAAAGTGGACATGTGTCAGGCAGGTGTCACCCTCCACTTTTAGCTGGAGCAAGAAGAAAAGGCAAAATAATGTGAAAGCTTTCAGCAGTTTCACATCTGTGCAATTAATATACTTCACTATAACTTGTATCAGCCAATTGCAAACAACATGTATATGCAAACTGAAGAAAGTGGTTAACCCTGCAGGAGCCCACACACCTGGCTTCAAATAAAAAAAATTAGGCAAGACACAACATATTTTTTTATCTGCTACAATCAGTTGCACC
Source organism: Epinephelus moara (assembly GCF_006386435.1). Taxonomy (NCBI): domain Eukaryota; kingdom Metazoa; phylum Chordata; class Actinopteri; order Perciformes; family Serranidae; genus Epinephelus; species Epinephelus moara. Next base: position 14,157,674 of record NC_065523.1, on the reverse strand, counting down.
ATCAGGTTGTAGGGTAATGGACATGTGGGTGTGGGACAGATCCTACAGCAAGATGATGGAGTACTTTTCATGTCAGAGATCTACAGAAAGATAAGACGAGCAGCTCTTCTTAGTAAAGTCTTTATTCTGAGGACTCTCACCGTCACGTCAGATATGATTAAACACAGAATTTATACTGTGGCTGGTGAGATAACTTTGAACTGCAGTGAAACATCTCATTAGAATCTCTGTTCTCTAATTGAGCCAACTAATAATACATGAAGTGCTACTACAAACCTCCAGTATATATATATATATATATATGTATATAAGTAAACCGTGATACCTTCCCCAAGGACCCTCGCTGACCTATGACACCAGATGTGTAAACACGAACCATTTCCGCAGTCTTAATGAATACCTCCAACATTACATAACCACACTATCAAAATTTGGATCACCCACTCCTCTTTCATGTACGCTCGCAGATTTATTAAAAAGCAGCCTTTAATGAGAAATCAGCTCTTGATTCACATGAGAAAACTTGAACACCCTTCTGCTCGGAAACCCCTGGGCTGAGTTTCACAGGCCCAGGAAATGAGCAAGCTCCAAAAAACACATCAGTGTGGCAGAAATATTCAAGTGAGGTTGAGTGTGTTTTTTTCTGTGCACCCGTTTGTGTCGGCATCCCTTCAAGGATGACCTTGTGGTTTTCATATTAACGTATTATTCAGGTGCTCACGGGGAAGTAATGGCCCTTTTGGTGATTTGAGGGTCTAACAAACAGGGGTTGTAAAAGACTAAACACACACAGATTTATTTAGAGCTCTTTCAACAGATCTGAGAGAGAGAAGGGACCACACGCTGTTTTAAAATATGGGGGATGAGCGCCTTTTCAGCCGTTGTATAACTAGATACAAGAGTGTGGGATAATAGGCTTAACACTCACTCTTGTGTTGTCTTGGTTGTGGGAGCATTTTTGTGAGCTGCAGGGCTACAGCCTATTGTAACCCAAAAGGTCTGTGGCTAATGATAATGAAATTAATTGGGGCCTTTTTCTCCCTCTCCAGACCATGTATCTATGAAAAACGTACATGACATCCCTCAGCAGGAGATCTGGGGTAATTCATTAGCCCCGTGACATTGATAAATTATGGAGCAATTAATAAATTAAGTAACTTTTTATTATGCTACAGAGTAGTGATTAATAATCGCATAAGCCTACTATGCATTAAAATTCAATTTGGATGATTTTCTGTTGTAATAGCTCCGCAATTCTCAGAGAGGGTTTAGGTCTCGAGGGGCCTCTTGCAAATGACTGCTAATATAGACTACTATTAACACTAGGTGCCACTCTGGTTGTTGTTTATGTGATGAATGATGTGTTTCAAATGTTAATTATTCTCTGTATTTGAATAGAGGGTTATGAATAATATAAAACCATCTCAGTTGTATAACTGACTGCTTGAGAAATTGTGTTTATTTTTGGCAGCGGTGAGAATTATTTTTCTTCTGTGATGCTCGACAGGCTGACGGGGTTTGTTTAAGTGAGCTAAGGCTGATGTGCACGTATCAGGAGGATAATGAGGAGGGTAGTTTGATATTTAGTGTCCTTTTGCTGTCGGTGTGATTAGCGGTCAGCTGTTGGTTAGAAAGAGCCAATATGTTTAATATAGCTGCAGCTAACAATTGTTTTCATTATAGATTAATTTGCATTTTACTGGCATGAGTAAGTGATTCATTATTTGGTTTACGACACCTCAATTATTGTGAAAAGTGCTCATGTGCAAAAGCAGCAAAGTGTCACATTTAGGAATCAGGAGACATCAAAATTACTTCAATGATTAACCGATAATCAAAATAGTAGTTGCTCGTACAGTAAGTAGGGCTGTCACTAACGGTTATTTTCATTGTCGATTAATCTGTTGATTATTTTCTCGATTAATCAGTTTGACGTTTTCTCTATAAAATGTCAGAAAATGGTTTTGTCATAAAGGAGTAAAGACACCAGAAAATATTCACATTTAATAAACTGGAATTCAGAGACTTTTTTTTTCTTTCCTCAATAACCACTCAAACCGATCAATCAGTTATCAAATTAGCTGGCGATGAAATTAATTGTTGACACTTAATCGGCAGCTCTAATGATAAGTCACTTAATGGTTTAATCGTTTCAGTTCTAATGTGAAAGTTACAGTCTTTGTAAGGACGTAATTCATCACTTAACAGATGCAGCAGATGCGAGCGCCAAGGAAAGACAGGTGGCTCTACAAGATAAGTTGACACACTGAAAACAGACAGAGCAGGTACAGAGTAGTGACGGAGGAAGTGAGAGGAGGTGTAGAGAAAGTGCTAAAAAAAGGAATGAGTTAAACATCTGCCTCAGAGGTTTACACACCTCATTGACAGTCCTCGCAAGATTCTTTCTTCCCTTTGCACAAAAGCATCCAAAGAAAACACACTTAATCCGCATATAATTACGACTGCAGCAGTGTGGCTGAACCGTGCTCAGCACAAGGTTGACAATCTGAATCCCCAGACCAGCCGGTGAAAAATCTGGGAGGGGTGAGGTCAACAATCTGAATAACTACAAGCAGGAGAATGAAGTGCAGCAGAACAGGGCATTGAACTCGTCTACCCCAGCGAACTGCAGACTCTCTCCACTGCAATTGCTCCAAAATCACTCACACTGTTCCCAGAAGAACATTTTTGCTCTTAATCAACATGCCTGGTCATTTCAGATCGGTTTTAATCATAATTATAATTTCGCTCAACAAGGAGACATAAACGTGTGCGCTTAAAACACGCGCACACCCACAAAAGGGCCCATTAATTAAGGAATTCTGACCTTGCACGTGCTGTAACCTTCATGTGGTAAAGATCGGCGGGGATGCAGGAGTTCGACTCCTCATGCGCTCTCACGTTGAGCTCACAGCTGCTCTTTCACACAAGAATTTTTCTGGAAGGGATGAGCCCTCAGGTAGCCTCCTCTGTGGCCATGAGAGACAGGATGGCTTTATACTCCCTCTGATTGCTTTCAGTGCAGACGCAGACGCTGACCATCGCGCTTGATAGCTGAATTTCACCTCTGTAGCCCTGCTCAGAATGTCACTTTTTGCAGATTGAATTTCGCTGGAGACATTCATACATATTCCAAGGTTTTTGTACGGAGGCAATTTGAAAATATAAAGAAAGCATGTCACTTGTATGAATTCGTGAAAAATTTAACCGGTGCTTTCACAGCATTTAGTTTCCCACTCCTAAACTTGTACCTCCACCCTCTATTTGACTTTGCCATCAGCAAAGAAACTTATTCAACACAGCACGTCAATTAAAAACAAATTATGTTCTTACATTGAGAGCTTCACAGAGCCACAGTCCCTTTCATGACAAAGACAGGATTGTGATTAGGCTGCACAGAGAGCACCACAGCAAAGGGACACTTGAAACACAACATAGCAGCACCACAACTGAGACAACAAAAGGCGCAACAATCTAAGCACAACAGCCTGTAGTTTGCCTGGAACTCCACCAGACAGCATGGTGCAACAATGCACAGACACACACTGTGCAAACCTTAATATCTGTGTGTAAGATTAAAAAGCAGAGGCTGCCTGGCGCTAATTCTAACCACATCAGACTCCTCTCTGCGTTTTGGCCTGTCACAAAGCCTTAGATTCATGCTTCTTAGATACCTGTCCTCCTCGCAGGGTCGCTGACCTTGTCCACCCAGATACATCCCCAGCTAAGCAGAAATACCACCCTAATCCTGAGAAAACAAATAGAAAAAAAAAAAAAACTCAATGTCTGATAAAGCATATATTGCACGCAGACACAAATGTGAGACAGCAGCAGCAGAGTGAATGCTAATGTATTTTTTTGGGACGGGGCTTTCTCGCTCTCCTGAGCCTCCCTCCTCGCCATCACTGTTGCAATCTGCATGTCAGAGCTCATAAGCTTCTACTCTCCACCTCACATCCCACACAGACGCAGGAAACACAAAACCCATTCATAATTGTCAAATTTCTATTATAAAGGAGGGTTCGGCTGCAGAACCACAGTGGAAGCAGACAGAACAGTTTATTGTGACGGTGACATCTGTCGTGTACTTTCCACCATAAGGGGGTGATTTGAGGAGGACGATTATCAGGTCGTGACATCTTCATCATCAGTTGCACAATAATTTGCACTCCCCTTGTTAGCCATTGTTAGGATGATTGCAATATAGCTTGAGTGAGCACACACAATGCACAGCTGGATAAAAAAGAAGCTGTTTCTCATGGTTTTATCTTGTGTATGATACAGGAACCACACTGGTGGCCATTTATAGAACAGCAACTATTAGTATATCAAACAATTAGTCAAAATATATTTTGCTAATCTTTTTTCCAGACTTTCAAAATGTGAGGATTTACATTTTTCTTTGTTTAATGTAACAGTTAAATTAATATCTTTTGGTTTTGGACTACTGGTGGAACAAAACAAGCAAATAGAAAACTGAACCGTTGATAGAACAAATTAGATTACTGAATTAACGGAGAAAATAATATTTGGTTTACTTTTTTTTACAAGTTGAGCTGTGGCCACTGTTTCTGAATCCACAAAATGCACATTGTTCAGTCATCATTGTTTCAAGAACACTCAGCTTCACCAGCAACTTCAAATGCTGGATTTAGAACGCCAGCTGCTTGTACTGTTTTTATTTGGATCCAAAATTATAAAAGAAGTTGATTTGCGCAGATAATTGCGTGACTGTTATTTGTCTCCGTAAATGTGATGTGTTCACTTGAAGGGCATCTTGGATTTGTTTGACTCTGTCAGAACACCTGTAACTATGATTCCTTCTTTCTGCTTTAACCTATTTTGCTCTGACTTTTTACATCAATGTCCATTTTTTGCATATTTCAAATAAGAAAAGAAACAGAAGGCAATCACAAAAACAATATATAAACATGAAGAAGTGAATGAGCAGGCCTGCTGGTGTCATAATGGACAACCTCTGTGGCTTTCTGCCCACGGTGTAAAACAGCTTGAGTTATGCACAACCACAGCGAGAGTGACCCCAAAGGTGCACCTCTCTTCCTCTGACCACCCGCTGAGGAAGCCAGCGGGGGGACTGCCTGTCCTCCCGCCCCTCCTCCTCCCCCCTCAGGCTCCCAGCAGCCCCACGGCGGAGACAGACAGAAAGAGAGAGCCTGAGAGAGATGGACAGAGAGAACGCACGCTCCCTGACACACTGACAGCCCTTCATAGTGAAGCGCCGAGCTGTCCTGAGACAGAATACGTTGTCTGCTCAAAACCAGCACAATTTATTGTGGCATTGCTCTCTGGGAGACTGCAGGGGAGACAGAGCAGATCCTGGAAGAAAATCTGTAGGTTTGTCTGCTGGTACGGATAGTGAAGGGTGGATTACAGTGCACACAGCTTAAAGAAAAATGACTCGTAGCCTTGGGTAGAATGAGTGGGTATAACTCCCGGGGGATCCAGATAAAGATGCGCTTGACTTTCACACGCAGGAATAACTAAGGATGGGAAAATCCATAACAGACGTTTTAATTTCAGAGAGCTTCTGCTGGAACTGACAATAGTAAAAGTTGTTTTACTGCGTTGTGAAAATGTTGTGGAAAGTGTCAATATAGAATAAATTTTTCATCATTTCAAGTAGGCATCCAAACAATATTAGAAAAGGCGATGTGGGACCAAGGGACGTGGGTTTATTTGAAAAGGGAACATCAGGCTGTCAGCGCAGTTTAACACTGAAGGAAAGTGAAGCTTTTTCTGATGCCGCAGGCTCTGAGGTCCACGCTGACCTCATCGTGGCGGGACTGGAGCTGCTGGACACCACATCAGAATGAAACCGGGAAGCAAAAGCCCATTTATATTCTCTCACAATCTGTAAACAGTCTGTTCTGCGTGGATGAACATGTAGTGTGCAGTTCACCAGCGTGCTGCCCAGCGACGGTACAGTGATTTTCAGGGTCAGAGTGGTGCACATGTCCAGACAAGGCCCGCTGAGGGTCTTTACGGGGGATACCAATTAAAGCAGTGCACAGCCACAGGGATCAGGGAATTTGGCTGAGCTTGAAAGAAGACTGTTTCAAGTGTAATAAATGGATAATAGGAACATTTCTTGCAGAGCACAGTGATTTCTGAATTGAATTGAGAATGTGTTGCTGTACAATATAAGAAAACAACGTCTAGCAATTATTTTAACCGTGTGAGCATGCACCAACTTCCCCATGCCCCGCTTCACAGTGACCCTGTAGGAGCTGTAGTGTTTGCTGTTTGGGAAAGGCTCACTGACCTCAAGCACAAATATATTTTTCTGTTATTAAAAAGCGACTGTTTTCTCAGCTGTTGCCTGTGTAGTTAAAGGTCCAGTGTGTAGGAAATGGAATATAATACAATAAGTATGTTTTCTTTAGTGTATAATTCCCTGAAAATAGTTTTGTCACCTTAGAATGAGCCATTTATTTCGACATAGGGAACAGGGCCTCATCCACAGAGATTGCCAAATCGGCCACCGTAGTAAGCAGTCCCACAGATAGAAGCCCCTCTCACTGATTTTTGACGTAAAACTGCTTTATTCAGTGTTTTACTGGTTTAAATCAATTGGTCCAATTGTTTTGGAGAGAAAGAGACCTCTACGGATAATTCGGCTCCCTGTAAAAACCTCTTGATGGTCTAGATCTTAAGTTATCGGAGAAAATAGGTGAGCACACACTTGCAGTTGCTGGGCTAGCGGCATGTCTGCGTCGAGCCAAACAACGTCTGCGAAACACTGATTTATAATGTAAATGGTTAATTCAGTGTTTTACTGGTTTTAATCACCTGGTCCATTTGTTTTGGAGAGGAAGAAACCTCTGCGGATAATTGGGCTCCCCATAAAAACCTCCCAAACAATGAACACTGAAGGAATCCTAACCAGGAGTTCAAGTTTGGCATATTGAAGAAGATTCAGCTGCAATCTTCACGGCGAGATGCCACTCAATCTCACACACTGCTCCTTTAAGGGCAACTATAGCTATTTGGCTAAGGTTAAGTTAAGGTTAAAGCTACTCTTACCTTTCTTACATTTCACACAGCACTAAGAAAAAATGGGAGGTGTTACGTGAGCGGTTACATCAGTCGGAGGCCTCCACATAGGGAAGACAGACAGGACGCTCGGCCAATCGGCCAATGTGACTAATCATTGCATTCGATCCGAATGCAATGATTGGTCGGAGTTTTCTTCGAACCATATGAGAATGGTATAATTATGAGTATTTATCTCTGGTGGAATTAACTTACATTTCAGTGTGCCATCAGCTTATTAATTGCAGTTTAACCTAAACAGAGAAAAGCGTAGAATTTCCAGAAAGGTAAGTGTTGCTTTATGTAAGGGTTGCATGCACAGTTAAAAGAAACCAACAGTGTCTCTTTGTAGGAGACAGACCAGTGTGCCATGCCACGTTCTTTGTATGTCCAAACATCCACCCCAAGCTCCTCACTTTTGTAGCAGGATAACAACGGCACACAACACTTTCTTTGCTAGAGGTCACACCCCCAAAATGACTATTTGTATATCAGTGACTTGCACAGTGTTACGTTGAATTATTGACGAAAACTGTTATTCTGGCATGACTTTGTGGTGAACGAAGAATCCAGAAACGTAATAATCATTTTTGATGAATTGAAGCCATAGGTGATTGGGTTTAACAACAGCAAAACTATATCAAAAGATCAGTTTAAAAAACTCTCACACAACTTGTGCAGTATAATCTAAGTCTCATTTATCCAGTCGTATGCTCAGTAACACAAACGCATTTTCACTAAAACCTTACTATTTAAAAGACTTACGTGTACAAGTAGTTTGATTGGCATGTGCGTGCATTTGAACTCTGCTCGTGCATTCCAGCGAAAGTGCATGTGTTTGGGAAGTACTGAACATATGACTTGGATTGTTCTGCACAAGTTGCGTAATTTGTAAAGGAATTGATTTCAATTAATCGAGAATTTTCACTGTTTTTGGATTCTTCTTTCACTGTGAAGGCATGCAAGAAAAAAGTTTTCTTCACAAATTCAGTGGGTTCACAGGGTGAATAATTGATGTACAGATGATTACTTAGTTGGTGAAGTATTATTTAACACATAGGTTGTTTTAATTGTTCGCACAGCATCCTTTCCCTAATGACATTGCAATGCAGTTGAGACGGGCTGCAGTTCACACCTGTTGTCAGGATGCGTGTCAAATGTTTCACAAGTAAGCACTTGTGATCAGATTTCACCTCCCCGCTCACATTTGGTTTTATCCGTTAAAGACTGCTGCTAAACAGAAAAAAAATTCGACTTCAGCTAAAGAAGCAAATTGCTGCGGCAATCTGGCACTTTGCTGTTGTCCGAGCTGTGTGTGGCGTAATGTAGTCTCACATGCATCCTGCAAAGCCAGGCAGAGCTTCAAAACTATCACAGATGCATTCGTGTTCACCATCCAAATGTGGACACATCTGGCCCACCTCTAAATGTCACAGAAGTGATGGAGTCCCAGCGGATTCTGGGATGCAATCCCATCTGTATTTAAAGGTGTCTACTAATGGCCTTTACGTGCTACTGTAAGTGTGACTGGAGCCTGTTCACACAGTTACACACATTCCCAGATGGAAGCTGCACAGTTACACCATTGTCTTTTGATTTGACTTTTACTGAAGCAATTTCATACACAAGAAAGCATAATTCATTTGCTTTTATTGTTGAGGATTGAAACTGGCAACTGTTCAGGTATTCGTGCTTTTAAGCTCCTGGGCGGGTGTTCAAAATCTGACAGACAGACTGCAGCATTAAGTCAGAAAACAGCCCTTGATAAGATGCCAGTGAATTGAAGGTTTTTATTCCTGAACCTCTATTAGACAATTGTAGAGTCCTTTCAGCTGTTACCAGACAGGTGTGAATACTGAAGCAGTGCTTTAATCAGCTCCGCCCCATCAGTGCATGCTTTGCTCCTGCTCTCTGGGGACAGACTGGGGAGAAACAGTCCCCTCTCCACCCTCCTCTCACCGCCAACTTGTCAATATCTTATAATGTAAAAAATTTGATAGCCAATTCAGAAGCCAGCTTCTCTCTGAGCATACAAAATGAGCCTAACTCCAGCGGGACCACACAACTGAACCTGTCCAAAATGAGCTGGGAAGCAGGCGTGGAGGATGCAGAGAGAAAGAATAGATCAGGGAAAGAGTTTAAAATAAAAAAGTGTAGCGTGTTTGTTCACCCGCTGCAGATCTAAGCTCCAGTGACCCCCAAGAAGCAGGAGTAAATTATTCATTAAGAGTCAAATGGCTTGTTTCTTGTGAAATTACCTTTCCCTCCCTCACCTCTTCTTGGATCTACACTAGCCAGAAGAATAATTAGTTATAAGGGCACAGCCATTTTCAGTCTTTAATCATGTAACAGAGAAGTCTCCTGCAGTGAGCATATTAGATCTGGAGACAGGGAGAGCAGACACAGAAGAGGAAAAAAAAAGAATAAAGCATTGACGAACACTTAAGAAATCTGAGCTGCCTGGGTCTTTAATTAAAAATTGATGTCGTATTAGAGATGAAGATTTCAACTCAACAGCCAGAGGAAAATGGAGTGCTTATTGAACTTGTCAGCTCCACAGGACCAACACATGCTTTCAGCCCCGCTGGGTGGCTCTACAGGAGGATTCTCCGTATCAATCAATCAGTTTACTTTAATCCAGATCATGCAGCCATAAAAATACAATTTCAAACTCATAACACACATCACACCAAAGACATACTGTACACTACACTTCGTACAGTATTAAGCATTTGCAGTTCAAGACTTTTTTTAGATTTCAAAGTGTGGTTCTACACGTACATTATATTTTGTCATTAAGAAGCTGTAAAAACAATTATGGTTAGACATCTAAATTAAACCAAATTAATGTTTAACCTAGATCCCTAAATGTCTTGTCCTGCCATTGACCCTATCAGTGATTACTGCGATACATATTGTATATCACAGTAAGAAAGCAATAAAAGCAATAAAATAGCTTTTATTACATAGCAATAACAATAAAAAATAATTAATGAAATAAAGCCCTGCACCGCAGACCCCATTAGTGCTGCAACTAACACTTATTTTCAGTATTTGTTAATCTGCTTTATACTTTGTTTTTATTTAAACATGCAATAACTTGGGGGCAGCGATGTAAAGACTGTGCATTTCAATTTTAAGGGGGAAAGAAATGTTCAGATCTTTTACTCAAAAAGACTGGTAATATAACAATGTAAAATATGATTACAAGTATAAGTCAAAATCTTATATAACTGAAAAAACCCCCCCCCCGATATGGCGAATTTGTTAGCAAACAGTTGCCTCTTTACACCTCCAGCGGATATGAGGCAACATTAGCATTAATCTGGAGTCGTATACTGTATCTGCCCACCTGATGGATATAAATCCAATGTTCACACTTTTGTTAGCTCTGTTTTTGGTCTCCCCCACCTCCTGAGGGAAATATCTGGTTCTTTAGCTGCTAAATGCACCATTATGTTAGCTAGTGGCTGACTTTTTCTGTCTGCAGTGGTTTTGTTACCATACTGGAATTTCTATGACAAGTCTATAACATGACAACGACAACTTTTCTATTCTTAGTTAGTAGCAGAAAACAGCTAATTGACTGTAGTAAACATTGGCAATAAGAGAGAGCAAGAAAGAGCGGAAGAGAGGAAAATTAGTATTTGTATAGTAATTGTTTAAAATATTCAGTTAGTAGTGCACAGTTAGTTGTTAGAGTTGCTGAAACCAGTCAAAAACAACACCCTGAGAGCAGTGAGAGTGAAACAAAACAGCAAGAGTTGCGGCTGTAAAATCAAAACAATAAGCTGAGAGACACTAAAATGCTCCGTCGAGCTGAGAGAAATCTGTGAATCAGGTGATAATTCACTGTAGGTTCTTTATGTTGAAGGACCACTTTCACATTAAACATAGTCATTTTACCTGTTTTTATGATAAAAAAAGGGTTACAGTTACTTTAATTAATTAATTTTGTTTAGTCTATTTATTTAGTCTATAGGTTTTCTGTGCCCAAGGTAATGTCATCACGGTACCAGAATTTTAAACTTCGTTACTATATTAGTATGAACAAACAACATTTGATACTTGACAAAAAAAAAAAAAAAAAAAAAAAAAAAAGTCACTGAACAGATGCCAACACATTTGTAACAATGTGAAAAGTAATTAAAACTTGGGTTGTAAATCAGTAGTTCAGTATTTTCTCTAATATCGATACTATCAAATGTATAATCTCCAGAGATTGTATCATTTTAAACACGTGGTACTAAAAAATGTTCAAAGTATTGATACTTCTAACAACCTTAGCCCAAGACGACATTTTCAAATTGCTCGTTTTGTCCGAACAACAGTCTAATGCCCAAATAAATTTCTTTTACAGTGATACAAAACTCCAAATCCTCACATTGAAGAAGAGGGAACCAAAGAATGTTTGGCATTTTTGCCAGAAAAATGACATTAACAATGAATCAATTATCAAAATGTTTTGGATTGAATGATCACGTGCTGTTTAAGCTCCAATTCCCACATTTCTAAACCAAAACATGCTCATCTGAAACCCTTGTTAATTTCTTGGAATTTAACAAGTTAAGTCTGAATGTGCAAACTCATGTGGGAGTCTAATTTTGGAACAATATCCTTTGGTTGACACACTGGTCTGTCACCAGTCCCCTGCTTCTGTGAGAGTTATGGCACAGATTTCAGTTAAGTGGCTCCCTGATCTCTCTGCTGCATTATGGCAATAGTGTGTGCCTCTGTCACCGGGGGAAAGGGGTTAAAACGGTGTACCTGTCACTGTAACAGGCTGATTATTGCCTGTGGAGCTGGCAGGCTTGTGAGGATCGCTCCCCTCCCCTCGCTCCCTGCTGGGAGAGAGGCCTGGGGCCTGTGCTCACTGAGGCTGAATGACTCACAATTACCACAGCGACAGAGCCTGCAGTCACCTCCCATCCTCTCCAGCCGTTTCACTGACTCACTTAGCGCACATGACAAATGACAAAATCACCCCGAACCTCCGCCCCCTCACTAAGACCTGATTGCCCATCGCCCACACTTTGCCTACAGTACTTAAAGCTGGGATACATCTTGCCAAGCTCCGTGAAACAAAACAAACTTAGTCGGAAAATCACTTGTTCTGGCCTTCCGAAGCAACTTTTTACTGTAAAGTTACAGTTACAGTATGTAGATGGTGTAGATGGTGCATATTTTAGACTGACCTAGTGAACATTAAACCTTTGACATTACAGCTGCAGCCCTGGAAATTCTTCCCTTTTTAAAACTCAACAAATCACTTCTTTAATGCGATAGCACGGGTCTTTGTAAAAAAAAAAAAAAAAAAACCCCAGATATTATTTGTTTTGCATCATCAAAGGATGACTTCTTGGACTGTGTTTTAAATATGAAAGCAAGTGAGTTGTATGAATACAAAAAGCAGACAACATTAGCGCTTAACTGTTAACAAAACAGTGTCGGGGTATGCATGCTAAAATTGGAAAATATTCCACCAAAGTGAAGCAACGCATTAATCTTTTAGCATTGTGAAAACAACAGTGAACTCAGGGGGGTTTCTCCTCCATTTCAACCTGCTTACGCTGCACAAGTCAAAGTTGGAAGCGTGCTGATAGTTAAATCTTACACCTCATATACTCTCCTAGTTAAATGCAGAGTGGCGAGAGAGTTGTAGCAGTGTGCAGTTTTTTAGAATGGAGTGTAAAAGTGGTGATTGGTATAATACTTAATGATGAAAAAATATGTGCTGCAGAATATGTGACCTTTGTGACCTTAGAGTATCATTGTTCACCATAGGACTGGGAAATATATCGATATTACATCTATATCGGTATATGACACTAGATATCGTCTTAAATTTTGGATATAATTGTAAGTGTTGTCTGTTCCTGGTTTCAAATGTTGCATTACGGTAAAGTGATGCAATTTTCTGAACTTACCAGGTTGTTTTAGCTGTTCTTTTATTTGCCTTTACCCGCTTCGTCATTAAATCCACATTACTGACGATTATTTATCAGAAATCTCATCGTGTTATTATTTTGTAAAAGCACCAATGGACTCTAAGACATAAAGGTGCTAACTAGAACCACAAAGGGCTCTTGTCCTCATGGGAAAATCCTTTATGGCTCCTGGTAGAACAGTTTATTAAGGTTTCACCTGGTACCCTTTAAGAGGTTTCTACCTAAAACCCAACATAAATGGTCCATGAAACAAAACAAACTTAGTCTGAAAATCATTTGTTTTCAGACCTGGACCCATCTTCCCTTATAGACACACATGATGGCTTGGTGGGTCAACAACTCGGAGATACAGAGTTTAAAGCCTGCAACTCCACACCATTCCATTAGAACTAAGGAAGCCTCTTGGACGAGAGGCGAAACGTTTTCAAGAACCTCATGCAAATCCAGTTGCCTATGATATAACACTAAAGATAACTATGTCCTAGATGTCTGAGAATCTTCACTGTCAACATAAAGGGTTATACATAGAACCATAAATGAAGGGTTCCATTGAGCACCCCACTTCGTCCACCTGCCTTGGGCTTCATAAGGTTTCTAAAGGGCTGGGGCTGATGTGGTCCAGTGCAACCCACAAAAGTCGTGGTTCACAATTACGTTTTTAGAGGGTGGAGATTTCGTTGTGAAATCACTACTACTACAGCTTTTACTACTTTGGCGCTGCAGTGGAGTTGAGAGCTGAAATTCAACTAGAACCGAATACATAATACCAATTACCAGGTACCCCTACAAAAAGAATTTTGGCAGACCATGTAGTATTGTATGGGATGAAATGATGGTAAACACATCAACTATGGCAGAATACAACTAAAATGAAATGATTCCAGATACGTCTATGTTTAAAATACATGGGTATACATTTGAACAACAACAACACCCATGCTTTCAACAATCCTTGAAGAGCCCTTTCTTCCAAAAGGGTACTTTTTTAATGGAATAGCCTGTACACTTGCCATGTTTATTGTGCCCTCATATCCATTGTTTTCAATGTGAAAGCACAGAAAGCCTCTCAAAAGCTAGTGCAACACTGTGGCACAAACTTTTCCAAGAGCCTGTTTTTCAGGGCACAGAGATAAACCCTTGAACCCTCTATTAAGAAAATGATTCCTCAGAAGCTAATTGTTGTGGGTAGAACCTCAGCCCATTAGGAGGAACCCTTTTGGAATCCTTATCTCTAAGAGTGTACCACCCAGCCCGACTTTACCAGATCTCCTAGGGTTTTAAAACATGCAAATGGTATGTAAAAATGATACTACAGAACCTTTACCTGCAGAAATGAAACCACAGTAGTATTTCAAGGTATCAGGGCCGTGTGGACAACCACACAGTATGTGTTCTCTCACTGCAGTAATAATTGCAGCTCTGACTCTGTTTTTTTCTTTCTTTTCTTTAGAGCCATATTAAGCTCATTTTAACATTTGTCTTTGACAATGATGCTGCACACTGAATCTGACACCTCCAGCAGTGCCAGACACTTAAATCTTCTGTTCAACAATAGCACAATTCTCACTTCATCTCCCCTCCTGCAGCCCCGCCTCTCAGGCTTTCTAATGAATACTCTGCAAGACAGAGGGAGCGATGCCTTGCTCAATGTGTAAGCTAAAGCAAAGCATTTTGCAATACGTTGTCACTCAAATACGTGTGTTGGGACCATCTAAGAGTCACTCTAGACAAGCGGTGGCATTGGCAAAATGATCCAGATCTTAAAAGCAAGGGGCAGTTTTATAGAAATCAAGAGTGACATATTTTTCAAGAACTCTAAAGGGCCGTTTTGTAGGACGCCGCAGGGGCTCTTAAGTGCTATCTGGGGAGGCAGGCAGAGTGCTACCCTCTGTGCCCAGCAGCAACCAGCTCATTGAAGGAGAGAAATCAAACACAAACTAGTTCTTCAATAGGAGCCGTGGGGAATTGTGTATTTGTCATCAAAGTCATCCTGCGCTGGCCTCAACTCCCCCTCTGAAAAAACAAAGACACATCTGAAAAGATTAAAATCGATATGTCTTCAGCTCCTCCAAATTTCTGTTCATTATTAATGAGTTTGGGATTCTCAGAGAAGCTATCTGAACTATCTGAGTCAAGAGGAAGAAGTCCTTGTCAAGCCAGTTATCGGCCCCCGCGGGGAGGCTGAAGGATCTGAGTGGCAGTGTAGCGTAGCAGCAGACAGGTAACTAGAGGAGAGGGCGTCTGGCCCTCTAACACCCCCGTGGTAATAGGGCCAGATTAGTGGAAAAGGGGAGTCCTCTCATCTGAGTCCAAACACCAGACCACAAGCACATCAGCGGGAATCCTCGCAAGGCAGTTGAAATGCGATACACGTTGTTATGAAAGGAAATACATGTTTTTAGAAAGACAGAAAATCAATACCGCTGACTGACTGCAGCGCAAGTGAACAAATCTGAGCGAGCTTGAAAAACCTGCATAAAATGGAATAAAAATGAGTCAGACTTAATAATCCTGACTAAGCCTGTATAAGGAAGCCCTGGCAGTCAAGACAGTAGATGGATCAGAGCACAGACAGAAATGCATGCATTATGCATCATTGTAAAATCTCTCCGGGTAGAGCGCACACACACACACAAACTTATCCCGCATTTGCATCACTTATTGTTCACGTTTACAACTCAAAATTCACAAACGACGTGTGTGTGTGTTCTCAGCTGCCAAACCCAAAAGGACACAGTGATGCTTGCGACTTCCATGGCGCATTGGACAGAAGCAACCTGTTAATAGATCATTACCGTTGAATAATTATCCATTACTTTGCTCTCACATTCACACACTCTCCACAAAGCTACTGCTGAGCACAGCAGCACTATCTTATCTCCCTCACTCCTCTTCCCCTCCCCTCAGTTGATGTTAACATCTGACAGCTTTGTGTGTGCGCCGATTCAGATTTTTTTTCTTTAATTAAAACACTGGAAGTCTTAATTGGACATTACACTTTATTCTCCGGCCCCCCCGCTTGCCCAGCTCCCCTTCCTCAAACACTTTGATCCTCCGACCGAATCTTTCGAGGCAATAATAGTTTCCCCTGTTCTCAGACTCACACCGCAGTGCTTAAGAAGCAAAAAGCTCACTTTAAAACAGGGAACACAGCTTTGTCGGCTCTCTGCTTTGAGTTTCTCCCTTTAAGATTTTATATATGAACATTTCCTCTCCAATTAGATGATCTTCAAGTGACCTTCTCTGAGTTAGTTTCAGTGAAAATGAGATGAATTATTAAAATAATACATTAGATGATGTTGGTAATGTAGAAATGAATGTTTCAGCAGGAATCCTGCTCCATTTTGGTGCATCCAGACACTTTATAAGTGCATAAATCAACATCCAACCTCTGTTGTCAGAGAAACAACTCTAGAAAGCATTTCTTAATGACAGAGCTTTATTGTTTTACAGGATTATAGACTTTGTAGAAAATTGTCCACCCTCAGAAATATTGATTAAACTGCCCACAGGAGTAACACGCTTTATGTGAATTCAGTTTTGGTGTGGATTTTCTGTTTGAATCTGTTCTTTGATCCCTCTGGCCTCCGGTAGCTCGAAGGAGGCATATGAGCCCATTACTAGGGAGCTTAGGGAATTACATCGGCTCTGCGAAAACTAGACATAAAGGAGTATTTTCTCTCACAGCTGGGGTAAACAAAAGAATGTAATAATAGCAATACCTGCAAAAATTCAATCATTTATTTTTATATATAACATTGATAGAATGTCACGGTTACTACCACTAGAGGTATGAACGGTAAATTAAGTATCGATTAAGCCTTTAATTTGTTTTCTGTCCACGTTTCTTTCTACCTTGCTAATAACTGCCTACTTTTCTTTCTCTATTTTCTCCTTCGATCCCCACCTCCACCTCTTTTCTCTAGGTGGCCCTGGGTCAAGAAGACGACTCCTCCAGCCCCAAGAGCTCTTCAGACGACTCATCCAAGACAGTGGGCCTCCTGAGCGGGCAGGCTCCCCTCTCACCCCTGAGCCGCTGGATGCTTCACAGTAAGAGCAGAGCTGCTAACACCACCTCTCTAGAGCTGCCCTACCGCTCCCCGGTCCCTTTCTCCAAGCAGGAGTTTTCGAAACAGGAGTTCTGGGAGATGTTGGGCAGTGACCTGCTTAAACCCGACGCCTCCAGCTCCAGGGTCAAACGGCGGCCCATCGTTAAAACCGGCAAGTTTAAGAAGATGTTCGGCTGGGGAGACTTCTACTCCAACATCAAGACGGTGAGGCTCAACCTGCTGATCACCGGCAAGATTGTGGACCACGGTAACGGCACGTTCAGCGTCTACTTCCGCCACAACTCCACGGGCCAGGGCAACATCTCAGTCAGCCTGGTGCCACCTGTCAAGGCTGTGGAGTTTGACCTGGAGCGCCAGAGCGTGGTCTACCCCAAGGACTCAAAGATCTTCAACTGCCGCGTGGACTATGAGAAGGTGGATCGCAGCAAGCGCACCTCGCTGTGCAACTATGACCCGTCCAAGACCTGCTTCCAGGAGCAGATTCAGAGCCACGTGTCTTGGATTTGCTCCAAGCCTTTCAAGGTCATCTGTATCTACATTTCCTTCTACAGTACGGACTACCGCCTGGTCCAGAAGGTTTGCCCGGACTACAACTACCATAACGAGATGCCCTACCTGCCCTCGGGCTAGACGACTTCTAGGGGGGAGGAGAGGTGGGAGGGGAGAGGAAAAGGGGGGTGAGTAGGAGTGACTGCAACACACGAGGAGGAAACCAGGGCTGTGAATCGTCCTTAACGCCATTGTGGCACCTTAAAAAAAACCCTCTCTGTAGCCTGACTATTCTAAGATGTAAAAACATATATGCAAAACAAAAACTACAGTATGCAGATAATGAGGCATTTGGAATGCGTAACTGCAGCATTCATTAACTGGACTGGTAGTGAAAATCAAACACGCACATTCTTACCTCAACCCAGTTTCTAAATGCCAACTTCTCGCCAGCTAATTCTCTCCTCCATTAAGTCATCTGTGAATGTTGTCTGAATGTCCTTTTAATCACCCTTTACTATATTGCTCTTTTGCAAAGTCACCAGGCAGCATTTTTCAGCGAAAGCGTGCTTTTAAATGCTGCGATATGATTCACCGGAGAGTTGTATACAAATCCAGACTTTATTACAAACATCATACAGTGTTAAACATTGCACACTGTAAATGATTAAAAACTTACCAGAGGGAACACAAAGCGTTGTTTCTCTCACAAGGAGCAGATGAATGTAAAGTGTAACCGACCA
Source organism: Epinephelus moara (assembly GCF_006386435.1). Taxonomy (NCBI): domain Eukaryota; kingdom Metazoa; phylum Chordata; class Actinopteri; order Perciformes; family Serranidae; genus Epinephelus; species Epinephelus moara. Next base: position 14,139,371 of record NC_065523.1, on the reverse strand, counting down.
CAGGATCATTTAGGTTACACTCAAAGTCTTTTTAAAGGGCATCTTTTTTTATCTGAACTTTAAGTCCATCCCCAAATAAAGTTCCTCGTCCTACCCATTCTCTCCCCCGCTGTCCTCACATGTAAGCGTCCCACATTGTCACTGTGTAGTTTGCAGCCTGCCAAATCTAATCACAGTATATTTCTCAGTTATGTCACCTCCATTTCAATAAAAGAGGGAGAAGAGGGGGAGACAAAATAATAAAATTTGCAAGAAAAAGCAATTGCTCAACAAAGATTCAGGGCCAGGGCTTAAGACGAGTTCAGTGTGAGGGAAGTAACTAGATTCTGCATAGAGATAGAATTGGCCCTCCACACTTAAGAGAGGGAGGGAGAGGGAGAGGTGGGGGAGGGAGAGAGGGAGAGATTCAGTGAGCTGTTTTAATTAAAGTGGAGAAGGAGACTTAGAGTATGCAGCTCCTTCTATTGTCCCCTCTGTATGAAAAAGATTACATTTTGTTGCCGTCAGGATTCCTGATTTCACGCCTTGATAACTTTGACTGTGTGAGGCAGATTGCTCTCTCCCGACAAATACTGTGCTCACTAAAGTCGGCCCGTTATCTTGAATAAATGAAAATATTATCATAATAATTACATATAATTTAATCTCCTTTAGAACTAATTAAGGTTTCAACGAGAGGGCGAAATGTATTCCTAAAAATCAAGTCAGCGGGTAGGAGGATAAGAGGACGTTCATGGGGATAGTTGTGGGTTTTTTTTCTGCTTGGAGCCAGCAGCCAAAGCTCAGCTCAGAGTTAACTGCTCTCATTAAGATAAATTGCCACTGGCTGGCCCGTCTCATGTTACTCTCACAAACAATATCAGTGGAGAGCAGTGCACAGTGGAGCCATGAATTAGGTAGCCTGACATTTTGTTAGTGAGAGGTTACCCTGTTCATGAGGGCACAATGACTTCTCATTGGACAGTTACACAATACAGGTGTGAAGAGTCATTAAACGGTGAGATCAGGTAACCTGTTTGATGCTAATGTGCTGTGATGTCAGGGATTTAGCCAAGATCTGTGTACGCCCAGCTGGAACTGTGCAGCGATGTCCCAGGTGGACCTGCGCAGCGGTGAGCAGTAACCATGTGGGGGCCACTGTGAGGCCAGACATAAATGCATCGCCTTTGCCGCTCTGTGTGAGATTGAGGAGCAGGAGTTTGAGGGAAAGCACAGTGATAAGGCTAAAGATAGTAACAAAGACCACATTAAAGCTCTGCGTTTTTTAATTCACTCTTAAAGAGGGGGGTAGCTCCTCTCCATATGCGACTTAATCAACTTGTGGCACAGAGCAAATGGCAGCAGGGCACGAGCATGTCCGCAGGGGATGGACAGCTACACCACCCGCAGCAATGATTAAGGCAGTTCATCTGGCCGGCGTCAAACCTCCATCTCCTCCTGTTGTGATTGTTTTATTGAAACAGATATTTCATATGCATCGATTTATGTTGACAACACATGTGTCTGTATTTAAGTGTCTCACAATCAAGAATCCTCACAGAGGGGATTTTACTGAAGAGGCTATTGATAATCAGAGTGCCAACTACTGTACTAACAAGCCCGTAGGGACAGAGTCTGATTTATGCCACATCACAGTAACTATTCAGACTGCTCACATTCACTGATCGTAGTTATACCTATGAAAAGTAATGCACTACAATTCATACATTACCAACGTAAGGAGGCTGTGATATATGTCACACTATAGGGGCAAAGGAGGAGGTCAGGACACGTAGCATGAAGAAATACAAAAAGCTCTATTTGCAAAGGACTAGTATTACCAGGGGACATCATGTGATTTAGATTATACCCCACATCTGTGTTTTGTGTGGCACATTCGCACAGGATAAGTGTAGTATGTGTTTTACCCCAGTTTACTGACCCTCAGACACAAACAGTACACATCATCACTACAGTGCATATAGTGTTAACTGTTTCTAAGTGTCAGTTAAACAAACAGAACTCATCACCCATCATCTTCGGAGATTTTGCTCTATTGACATATTGGAGTTTGTTTTTTCTGCAAATTGGTCTCCGTGCTGCTCCGTAGCGAGATTGAGCCTCCTGAATTTGCACCCAAATTTCAGTCAAAACTTTCATTTACGATTGCAAATGCAGCCAATGACAAGAGGTCCCAACATGGCAGGGTTAGCTAGGTAGTCCTGTGCAAATAAGGCTGAAGTCCTCATAGGGAGGTGGTTATTTTAAGTTGCATATATACATCAGGTTGTCACGTTACCCTAAGTACATCATGTTGTTCTTTTAAACCTAACCTAAGCCGGTAGGGGCGCTTATTCATAAGCTATCATACAAACTGGTGTTTGAGGATACGTTGAACTGTTTATGCAGTCTTTATTTGAAAGTATACAGAGTCAAAGTGGAACATGCAATATAGATGTAGGTCCTGTCTGCAGGATGAGATACCAAGCTTGTAAAATGCACATCAACCAGCATGAATGAACCACTGCCTCTTGCTCTGTTCATTCATTTCCTCACCCTCCAGCCCTCTGCCCCTTTTTCCCTCCAGACCTCCGTATGTTACTCAGCCATACGCCCCACCGTCTTCACGCTGTTGTCCTCTCCCTGTGTGTGACCCGGCTGACTGGCCCGGGCCCCCATACCCTCTCTACCTCCCTTACCCTGGCGTTGAACCCTGCTGTGGGTAGTTCCTCACGGCTGCCCCGCCTGCCCTCCTGTGCATAGCGCTGAGCTGAGCTGGCTAATCTCTGTGAGCTTAATGCCGAGCCAACTGAACATCAGCAGTGAGAACTCCCCTCTCTCCTTCTCTATCTATCTGTTTCTCTCTTTATCTATATCCCATCAAACAAATGCGTGTGCACACACAGTCTTAAGATGTGCTGGTTTAGGTATTTTCCTCTCTCCTGTTCAAAGCATCTTACATAAGCCCCTGGATTGTGAGGACATGAAATCTCCTCGAGAGCATGCCAACGGAGTGCCCGACACAGATATGCCTCAGTAACCTCAATACTCCTCTCCCCGCCTCCTGCAGGGTGTCCGGAGAGAAGCTGGATACTCACACATGTTGGAATCAAAGCTGGGCAACATGAGCCCACAGCACTGAACTCATGTAGAAAAAAAACAAGAACACATCTTGGGCTACATGCTGGGAAGAAGCCCTTCACTCTGCTCCTTACGGATCCTCTCAGATTTACAGCAATACTCTCACTGAGACTCCACCCTCTCCGCCTCTCTCCGGGGTGACTTAAAGAAAGGCTGCTGGACTAAGTTAAACAGACAGTCATGCTGCTGCGGGATGGACGATGTTGTTATGATGGCAGCCTTACTGTTGACCCATCTAATGCCAACAGACATGTGGATATTTGGCCTTAGAGACTGCAAGACAACACTGGTCCCCTCAGCAAAGAATAGTAACAAAACTCGACTGTCAAAAACATAAATATACATATAAATATATATATATATAAAAGCTAAGAGTCCTCAGATCTGAATAAAGTTGTATTTAAATGTGGGTCATGCAGTGGAGGTCGTCTGTTTTATCTTTTTGTTCCTCATGGTTTTGTTTAACTATGTCATGTGGCTGATATACTGTACGGATGATATGATGGCATTTACTGTGGTTTTCAACATTCTAAAAATCAATAAAGTACACACAAGTACTTAAACCACTTCGGTTGTAGAGAGAAAGACTCCAGTCTTATATCGGGTTTTGCTTCATGTGTAGGAAGAGCGTGTCAACAATGCTGAAGTATCTATTTTCTCATATTTGCATACCCATACTGTGTGCCAACGGCGGAGAAAAAGATGTGACAAAATTTTTGCTGAGGGCTCTTGCAGATATACATGCAGAGAGAGAAATAGAAGGAGAAGAAGGAGCAGAGAGGAAAATGGGGTTGAGAGGGAGAGGAAGGAAATGTTTCAACTGGGATGATGCATGAACACAACTCCATCCTCTAATTAGCCTCCTCTTTCTCCCCTCCCCTCCCCTCCCCTCCCCTTCTCCTCTCACTCTTTGTTTCTTTGTTGTGCATCTTCGCACTCTCCGTTCATTTTCAGATGTAATTGACATTAAATTCATTCTACTTCTTAATTAAATCCCAGAAAACTGTTAACGAGGGGATGGGTTCAAACATTCAGCTCACAACATCCCTTTAAACAAGATCGATTAAGGCATGGCTGGCGGCAAAGCCAGGCCCTCCACCCCTCCTTTACGCCCCCTTGTTCCCATAAAAGTGCTGCTTGCCTCGGGATAACCTTGCCGGAGATGATGAAAGGGAAGCAAATAAGTCAACATGGAGACAGAAGAATAGAAATCTAATTTGGAAGAAAGCAGGATTGAGGTTAATGTGAAATCTGTGAGAGCAGCATACTGGGTCAAACGTGCATACACACACACACACACACACACACACACACACACACACACACACACATACACACACTGCAACAGATACACAGAGAGGGCGGAAACTGCAGGCAACAATCATTGATAATGGACATAAGGCTTTACAAGAAGTACAGAGGCTTTGGGTTGTCCACGAAGAGAAAACAATTCGAAAGTGTGAGCTTCTCGGGGAGGAAAGGGCATTTCAGCATGAGTAATGGGAAGCTGGACGATAGTCAATTGAGAAAATAACTAGTCATGGCGTGAGGAGGCAGGAGAAGGCGTGCAAAGCTTAAAATGATAAATAGACATTCGGAAAAATAACCTTGAGGTATGAAAACGTGTGTCTGGAAAAAAAACTAGACAAAATATGTAACAGGAGACGAGGAGAGTGAGAGAAGACAGAGGGGACGGCGCTGACTCCTTGTTAGCACCTTGTTTTGAATAACAAGGCTATCAGGTTTGCAATTTTATCCTGTAGAATAATAATTATGTGTCATTTTCCTCCATGACATGTTACACCACAAAGTGTAATATTGCTGTGGCGGTAGATATTGCACTCTGCAGCATCATCCCCTCGCTAACAGTGTTGACAAAGTCAAAGCTCAGCCGCAGCGCTCTCATTTCTTCACACTTTGAAATCATCGACGAGGATTAGGCTGGTATACCAGTTTGATGATATACAGAACCGGAGTGATACTGAGGTCTTATTAAAAAATCTGATTTCATCAGTCATCTGTAACTAATATGATACAGGTTTCTCTGTCAGCCACATTAAAACAGCATGCAAACCCCGGATAATCTCCTTCCCATAATTCTGTTTTTTAATCTGTTTTTGTAAATTACTTCTTCATTTAAATGACTAATGTATCCCCGAATCTCTCGTTATATTGAATAGGTGTGTTGGGTCAGCCTGCCAGCCCATCTGAAAATTTCATTAGTCTGGGGTTTCAGAGGTTTTGGTGTCTCGTTATGGTGTAAATGTGGTTTCAGAGGTTTTTTCACCCCAAGAAGAATGGAAATCTGGGCATATATGAATAGCAGGTGAAACTGGAAGCGTATTGTCATGAGTAGTACATATGTTTAATTTTAACAAAGATCATTTTATGTATTTTGTATGACACAACTCTACCATACCATTAAGTGTCTTTGTGATCTATTTCCACATCATTTTGGATGCAGGTCTGCAAATCTTATAGAAGCTGATTAGGGCTTTTGTTACCTGGATACCATCTCCATCCAGATGCAATTTATTATTACATCGTACCTGGCTGCACTCTTGCTGAATTCAAATACACTTGATGTTCTTTGATATTCTGGATTGTGTGTCGGCGTGGTTATGGTCACGCTCTTACTACAGGCACTAATGTATACATGCACTCAGTGCCCCCACACACACAGCCACACACAGCCACACACACACACACACACACACACACACACACACACACACACACACACACACACACACACACACACACACACACACACACACACCTTAAGTGGTTTCATGCTTCAGCATCCTAATAGTCTCTCTGCCCCGCCATGCCAATCATAGAGCTCGGAGTAGAGTGGGCAAGCAGGTGGGCCAAGTCTCAGCCACAGAGCATCATGGGAGACGAGTTACATTAGAAAAGGACAAATACAGGATCAGCCTCTCAATCCCTGCAGCTCTTTTCATGATGGAGCACTGCAGCCCCTATCACTGTATTTCTACACAGGCTGGACACACGAGGCAGGGCACACATGCTCGACTTAGGCCATGAGAGAGAGGCTGGAAAATTATAGTGCAGCAAAGGGGTTGAGGAAACAGCGGGAGGGCGGTGGAGGCAGTGAGAGCTTGTTGCAAAAGAAAGCACAGATGGCCTAGGGCTACAACATGGTGGGAAGAGGAAAAGAATAACTGAATAAACTAATTAGAGGGGCAGAGTTTCACACACACCTCCATCAAGTCAGCACTCCCTACCTCCGCTCGAAAAATATGTTTTTATCTATAAATCATTCTTACGCACAGAAAACAAGACTTTGAGATGGAAATACTAATATCAAAGCCCACGGTTTTGACGCTTCGCTGCATCCTGTAACATAATAACAGGAAAGTTTGGATTGCGGCAGGCGACAGCAAATAGCTTCACACGTCGACGCCAGTGTGGAAGTTCAAGCTGGGTGTCTGTGCCATGCAATGCGGCAGTATTAGCTGGAGGCCGTGATGAAGACATTAGGGCTGTGATCTCTGTATTAGCCCGAGAAAGAGGACATTTCCACTTAACTAAAAGAAGCGATGGAGAGGAGGGGTAATTTAAATTCAGTGACAAGGCTTTAAATACCAGCCAGGGATCACAGTTGTGCCCTTTGGCAAAGTAATTATTCACTCCCTTAGAAGACGATCAGGTGTGGATGTGTGGTCATGTGTGCGCGCATGCATTTGGCGAGGAGTGTGTCGGCATCTGTGTGTGCGTTCAAGTGAACCGGGAGGGAGCGAGGGAGGTGTGAAATGTTACAGTTTCTCCTCTTTTCATGTAACTGAGAAGTGTTTATGCCAAACTCTTCAAAGGAGAGAAAGGGTGTTCAGCTAAGGGCTCATATCAGGTGATAAACGTGCGAAGGAAGAGAGAGGAAGACATAAAACAAGAGCTGGTAAAGGTTAGCTTTCCACCTCTCCATCACTGCGTCTCGCCAGCTTGTTCTCTCCTCCTGTCCATTTATTTTGTTCCTTTATAACCTTCAACCAGACGCGGCGTGATCTCAGGAGGAGGAGCTCTCTCCCGCCGAGGCCTGACCGAAGCCCAGCCCAGGGGCTGACGGGATGAGACTCTCACTGGGAAACTGTCCTTCAAAAAGTGCAGCCCGATGGATTTTTTTGGCCCTGGTTTTGCTTCTATCTTTCCCCAACACATCCTTAGTGCTTTTCTCCTGGCAGTGCTCCACATCCCTTGAGCTCCCTCTATTGCCCCTAAGTTACCAAGTAGCCCCAATACACACACAAACACAAACACACACACACTTTTCTGCAGGTTTGTTTCTGCTGACAGTCCAGTCCTTAGTACTGCGGGGCTGTTACTTGATAAGTCAAAGACAGAGTTGTGGGCCCTGATGCTTCTCATTATCTTTGGGGCTGTTCACAGGGAACCACCCCCCCTCCACATACACACACATACAGAGCAATCTACCCACCCCAGGCTTGTCATGGGAGCGTGTTGGGCTCACATCGTTATCAGCACTCCTGCATGAGTTCATCACAAACCCCAACAATGTGCAGACTCAGCTGCAGACATTCACACAACACCTCAATCAGTCTTCATTTGCCTCCTCTTCCGTGTCATTTTTCACCACTTTCCCGCCTATTTGGGGAAGAAACAGGGAGCTCTCAAGGGAGAAGCTTTATTTTGCTCTTTCTTTCTCTTAGCAAACAGTTGAATTTTTGCAAAACAAAGGCTGGTTTTATGAAACATGTCTGAGGTCCGCGTCCTGCTGGGCCCAGAAGTGCTCTGAAACCAGCCGCAGGCAGTGCAAAAACAGTCACCTAACAGCGGCATATACAGGCACTCACTGCAAATGGCACATGAATGAATGCTGTGAAAGTAAAGCTCCCCCTCAAATAACACTAAAATGCATTTGATGAACAAACAGTTGGCTCACCTCAGGAGTTTGTCTTCCAAAGACGTAGCAACAAAAGCTATCAGAGTTTCTTCATATGAAATGAAAAAGTCTGGCCATGGTCCCTCTGTAAAATGTCTGAATAAACTTGGTGCTGCAAAGACCTGCTTTTATTGCTCTGAATGAAGTGAAATCGGTGGCTGGGCTCCCCCGTTTACAACTCAGTAAAAAGAGAAAGCTACGATGGAGAGCAGGTTCATTGCAGGGAGGTAATTGGAAAACTAGACTTTAATGTGACCTCTCAATGACAATGGACAGCCATGCAGTAAGTCTCAGGCTGACATTTTAGCAAATTATAAGAGGATCACAGCCTGGTGTTGATTAATTATTTCACATAAAGTGTTGGAATCTCTAAAATGTTGGACAAAAAAAGGGCAAAGACTTAACGGCTCCTTTGCAGCTCCGCCAGTGTGAATGATCTGAAAATAGTGGTGGTAGAAGTATTTGGATCCTTTACTTGAATCTCTATTAATAGATTGTTTTGTCCCACAAGGCCAGTGCAACACGCTGTAAACACAACAGTCACGTCTTATCATCTTAGGTTGATATTACAAAACATTTGCAAACAGTGGCTTATTTACTTACACCACAAGCACACATTGAATAAGAGCAGCATTGGTTCAGTCATGTTTGCTTCCACTGGATGGATTTTCACTTTTATTTCTGCACTCCACCAACTTCTGAGGGAATTATCTGGCTCTTTAGTTGCTAAATGCTTCACTGTGTTCACCAGCAAGGCGCTAACTGTGCCTGTCTGTGGTTAGGTGTTTAATAGGTAGCATACAGTCATTACAGGCATTAATGATGCTGGTGATGATGGAGTGAAAGTGAACTCAAACAGTAATGTTGCGAAGTTGTCAGTAAAACCAAAAGAGCTAAAAGACACTAAACAGCTCTGTACAGCTGAGGGGAAGCTGCAGAGTCACATGGTAATTCTCCAAAAATGTGATTAGAGCAGCTTTTAATGTTATATATGGAACATTCAGAGCATTTATATTGCAGCAAACAACTAATTGCTGTGCAAAGATATAGTGTACTAATGGCATCCTTAGCAGAGAATGAAGTCACCCTACCTCTGTATGTTGTAATTAAGCCCCCAGGAACAGTGCTGGTTTTCCAAGCCAATTTTAAATAGTGGCCAAACATACAATTACAACCTCCTAGTCAGTCACGTGATACCATGGGGCCCAAAAAGACTTTTTCCAGAGACTATCATTGTGAATGAGAACTCTGCAACTCAGTGGATACATTTTTTGAGAATCACAAACCCTGTGATATGACTCTCTTCATAGCCGGGATTGATCCATTCAGTCCAATAACATTTGGAAAGTCTAGAAGAGCTGCATGATTGAATCATTTTATCCCCATTCAAGTTAGCGAAAGGTTAAACTGGATATTAGCCACTCAGCTGCTGTAAGTCTTTAGTGCACCTGCTCTATGGGCTCCACAATGAGCTAGGTAATTGCATACCACCGAAATCTAGCTTATTTGGCTTCATGCTGCACTAAGCAACATTCACAGCAATGAAAGGGGCCCCGCCTCCAATGCTGTATCCAGTTCTCTTTATACATCCACGATTGTAATCTTAGCTTCTCCGTTCTATGTTGTAGTAGAAGGTCTGGCTGCATGTGCACATGAGTCTCTGTGCGTATGTCCTACTGGCTAGCTTATCATCGCCACTCTGCACAACCCGTTCTCATTCCAAAGTCCTCAAAGACTGCTGCTTGGTAACTGATTTCCACATCAAACACCAACCAGAAACTTTTGTGGCACCATGACACACGGCCAGGCAGTGTGAAACACCACAAGAAAACAATGTAACTGAAGGACCTGGAGACTCCCTGAAGGGGAGGTGAGAGGTGGTGGACTGGCCCAACAAACACTGGGCTTTCACCCAGGAGTGTTCGTTTCCCATATGAATGTTGAACCAAATCATAATGTTTTTTTTCTTAAACCCAACCACATGCTTTTGTTGCCTAAACTAATCACGTGTTTGTTGTACAAGGAAATTAACATAAGGGGCTGGGTGTGGCCAGGCGGATTTTGCAAATTTGGCACACCGTGCGCCTGGCGCAGCTACTCCTCTTTCCCACCTCCGTCCCTCCTACCTGCGCAAGTCGGAAAGAGGGAGGAGAGAAGGCGTGGAGTGGGTTTTACAC
>NC_065523.1:14091145-14128776 GCF_006386435.1 Epinephelus moara | reverse complement strand
CAAACTTCGACTTACACCGGCTGCGCTCCGCCTGCGCTGACAGTAGACCTGGTTTCAGCTGGCGAGCTTTTAGCGCACCTTCGGCGAAGCCTTTTGGCACGAAACTGTCACTGCGCCAAGCTGGATCTGTCGACACCTCCCCCTGCTGCGCCGCCACACCCATCTCAGCGTACCTCGGTCTGCCAAACTACCAAACTGAGCACGCCTCAGGATGCGCTGCTCGAAACTAGCTCTGCGCGGGGTTCGCCACCCTGCGCCACCCTGCGCTGCGCCAGGAAACTAGAGCCCAAGGTGTTTTACAGACGTTGAAAGTTTATTTTGAAAAAGACTGTACACATTTAATGAGCAGAAATGAGCAGCATGTGTATTTAGAAAAGACACAATGCATATAACAGGAGTAAATTGACATGGTGCTCCAGAACATCAACAACAGACACACCCAGGATACCAAGCAGATAATATGTAGACATCAAAGATCCACTGAACAAGCTGCAATATGTGACGAGTTGGGAGTGACAATATGTTGCTCTGCCCTGTGCTCACATAGTGATTACCGCTGATAATGCCGTCCTGACCCACGGTACGGAAACAGCATAGTTGTGAAAGTGTGGCACCCACCCACTTTTTCTATGGTTCAACACCATTAGCTTTGTCAGCACTGTTGCCATTGGTAGCATCATTAGCTACTAGCCACCGGCTCAGCCACCTCCATGTTGAGAGCCGTGTGCAGACAATCCTGGCTTCTACCCTGAGTCATGGATCTGCTTTGAATGTTGCATACAGCTCATATAGTAAAAGCACAAAATATTTTCAGAAATTCAAAAGCACTCTTTGTGCAAAATGGCCAAATTTAATTGCTTAGTCTGAGAGTATTTTGAATCCTAAATTGTAACAACTACAGCTCTCAGTTGCAGTAGAGAAAGTGGAGTAAGCAGTATAAAGTCCTCTAAAATGTAGAGAAGTAAGAGTGTAAAGCAGCATATATTGGGCAAAAACATAAAAAGCACAGGTACAGGACCTTAAAGTACTAAAATACTTCAGAGGACTCAAAAGCAAAAAAAAGAATTCAGCTTTAGTAACAGAGAGTAAACAATGAACTCAAAGACACTGCAGCCAAATGTGCACAGACTTACTATACTCACATGTATGTAGTAATTCCCACCTAAACTCATATTATTTTAAGTATTTACAGCTGGGGTAGTTTTGCCATTGTCCCTATTCTCTAAGAGTGTTCTCTATAATGTGCTGACACCTTGCTCATTTCAATGATAGATATCTCTATTCAGCAAATATTTTCCTGCTCATTACCTGCAGAATAACGTCAGCTTTGCTGCCTGTATCTTCTCAGACCCCATCTTATTGTAAGCCAGGACTATAGCTCCCACCCAATTCATCACACACAGTCAATCCTAAAAGCCTCTGAATGTCTCATGCTGTTGTAAAATAGTATGGCCAAACATGACTTCATCCGCTGCTCTGTCCTGAGCTCCAAACATGACCTCAGCGAAGCTCGCTGTACATATCTTGTTGTTAGCTGTGAAATACTGCCACGAGGGAGTAACAGCCCGCCAGGGAGCTGATGCCATTTGCCTCACTATGCTGTAATGTGTCGACCTTCACCTTAAAGATTTTTACCATACTACAACTTCTATTTTGGCTTTTAAATAATTGGATTATTGAGGTTGCATGGGCCAGGGGATTCTAATTCATCGCTGGATGCCTCCTGCATTATGATGATTAATGGCTGAATCTGCAGAGCCCTCGTATTGGCTTCAGGTTGTCTTTTCAGACATGTGCACATAATGATACCTCACATTTTTTCTACAATGAGATTTTCAAATCTGGGTCTGTTTTTGAAGATCTAAATCATGGTCAGAACCTGTCCTCCACATTTATACACACACACACACACACACTGGAGCTGCTGGGGGAAGGCAATTCCTTTCACACTGAGGGATTTCTTTCTGCATCAAACAAGTCAGGCAATTCGAATTATGACCAGGGTCAATGCTCCAGATGAAACGGCAAACCTCCCTTCTCCTGCTAAATTCACTTTCCACCCACCTCCTGCCTCGACACTGTCCTTGACTCCTCTTGACCCTTCCACCTTGGGGGGGAATTGAGTTATTCGGTGGTACAGCTATCAGCCTGCAACCATAACTTTAAAAGCTGACCTTACCGCCTCTTACAAACATGGTAGCAAGAGCGCTGGCTTATTGATGGAGGCTCTTTAACATGGTTCCTTTGTCTCCGCCTGGGGCGTGAGGAAATAAATCAACTTTACCAGTGTCTTCTTAATCCCCCTCCTACATCTTCACAGCCCGGTAGGAGCTGACGGTTACCCAGGGTCAGGGGCAAAGGGCCGCCACGGTCACTGTATATACACGCAGTGACATATCGCTGCTGGAAACTGCCATACAATCTGATCTACGGCTCTCGAGGACGCCTGATTGAGGTGGAAAGTGGTCCTTTCTCCTCTGACTCTATCCATCACCACTATCACTCCACAGGAGGAGTGTGGAGCCGCAGATGTAATGCACATAAATACAATCATATCCACACAAACACAAATGCCTACACATCTCGACATAAAGATTTCTGAGCGTTAAGAAAGACACAGTAACAANGGTGGAGATTTAAGGCTGGGGGGGGGGGGGGGATTGTGGGAGGGAGGTGTGTGGGTGATGTGGGGGAGGGCAGCGTAGGACGAGGGCGGGGAAGTGGATGTTTTATGAGGCCCTTAACATTTACTTCCCCAGCGTTTCAATCCGCCGTGTCTATTAAGGACGGCTGCTCCTCCTACGTGTTCCCCATCCATCAAAGACCAAGAGACACGAGGCCCCACACTGACGGACAGCTCGATATGATGGAAGGAGAGAGAGCCGGCATCAGGTAGGGGGGGGGGAGAGAAAGTGAAAATACAGAGGAATGAAGGGGGGGGAAGAGAATGAGAAAAAAAGGGTCACAAAAGTGGAATGCAGCTGAAAATACAGTCATGGCCAGAGAATGGCGACAGAAAAACGCTTTCAGGTACAAACAAAATGGTCGGAGATGACTTCCGCGCGAAGAGCTGAAGCAGCATTTTGTCCAGTAGAATATGCTTTGTTCAAGGTGGGCCGCCGTCCCTTCGCAGGCACAGTCTGAAATGCTACAGGAATTTTGTGACTCTGCACAATAAACCAAAACGCACACTGCCTGCTGAACAACATTTTGCGAGAAGCAGTGAAGTCAAAACAAGCCATAAATAAAAGGGACTTGGAGAAAATAGATGAGGTCTCCATTCCCTGTGACAAAGTGTGTGAGGTGTGTGTGGGTCAGGGAGGTGTCCAGCTCTGTTCAGACTTCAGGAATACGTGTAGCCCCTGCAGGTCACTGCTATTAATTACAAACTTAGCCAGCTACCCTTTCATTAATCTAAATTTAGAGTCTAGACTTAGCTCCCGCTTGATGCTGGCGCTACAGAGAGCTGTGCCAGCCAACCAATCACATAATAGATTTTCTGCCCTCTGGCCGACCGAAGACAAGGTCCACTATCTGCAAACTAATCATAGCCACAGTCTGACATTCTCAACCTGCTGGCAGCCAAGGTCAGCAGACTACTGACCACCATACACCGACTTGGGGTGAGAATTACTGCAAATCTCAGTGGGAGACAGTGTGCGGCTGAACATTCTGACCGCCTGAAACGCATAAAATCAGGCTTGTTAATGAATACATGGAGCTAATGATCATTGCAGTGATGAACAGCTGGTTTGCGTTGCCGTTCATCTGCCTTCGGCCTTTTATCTTAATTAACAGCACACATATGTCCAGCGATGTTCCCACTCTGAGGCGGCCCCGGCCGGCGCTCACCGGCAACATGCGTAGGTCAGACAAGGAAACATGGGGAATTTGCTGTCCAACAGATCAACAAGGATAGAGGGGAGAGTGAGAGGGTAAATGAGACAGAGATGAAGGGATGGGAGAAGAGGAAGAGAGAAAGTTGCTGAAGGAGACAGAAAAAGAACGAGAGAGAGAGAGGAAAGGGAAGGAGGAGGTTGGGATGGAGAATAGAGGGGGGTTATACCATCCTGTAACCTTGTGTTCCCCCGGCCATACTGCCCCTGGGCTGCTGTACCCCCCTCCAGCAATTAATCATCTGATACTGAGCTTACTCAACCGACAACCAGCTCCCCCACATCCTAATTAAGCCAGGAGAGGAGAGCAGAAGAGAGGAGAGGAAGAGAGGCAAAAACAAAACTGCGACTAAAAGACAATAGATAAAAGAAAAGGATGGACACTGACAATGCAGAAAAAGAGCAGCACATGTACAGTACAGTAGAGTAAGCTGGAAGCCAGAAGCAAATGGGAAAGAAGAAAAGGGAAGAAATCCAAAGCTCAGTTCCTATGGATTGGTAGTGAACATAATGAAAAGCCTGTGCCAGCCTGTGTCGAGGACCATCTATCTACCAGACTGGCGAAGCAGGCACCATGCTGGTGCCAAGGTTATTCTGCAAAGCTCAAAGACTGTGTGTTCGTGTGCGTGTGCATGTGTGTGTGTGTGTGTGTGTGACTGTGTGTATTAGTGGTGTATTAGACAAAATAAAATAGAGAGAGGAGAAGAGTGTGTGCACGCGTGTGTTTATTTTGGGTTTTTGTGTGTTGAGAGCAAATGCTGCAAGACGTGTGAGTATGTGTGTTACAGCTTGTTTGTAATTGGAAGTATATACAGTGTGTGTGTGTGTGTGTGTGTGTGTGTGTGTGTGTGTATGACTTGTTCTCATTCCGCGGAAGCCTTTTCATCTTTGGTCCAGGATACCGGGAGACTTGATGTCCTCGCTCTTCTTCTTCCTGGCTGAGACACACTTGCGTTGTCCCGGCCACCTGCCAGCCAATTAGCTGAGCGGGCAGAAGCAGCTGCCCGGTAGCAGGTGGATGTCCATCCCAACATCCCTACCTCTTGCTAATGCTAATGGCTCTGATCTCAGGGACCACTGGAGTGGACCACCATGGGGAGGCAGGTCAACTGTGGATAGAAATTACTGAGGCACAGTAGAACCCTCTCATGGGAATGTTAATAGACTGACTGTACGGTCATTTTAATGCTTACCGCCTCATATAACGTTTTGTTGACAACCAGTCTGGTAAAGTGTTGTGTGGCTGGGTATTGCCATGTGGGGCACTGCTCGTTCTTCCAACGGCCAAAAATTTCGCAGCACTTTTAGTCCAAACAATATCCAATTGGACCGAAAGCCCCATTTCTCCAACAGCCAGATATCCCAAAAACAAATTTTCAAGTCCTGTTTCTCTGATAAAACACACTCCCTGCAGTTACACAACCCAACCATCACGATAAGTTTCTGTAAATCATGGATACGTTACATTTCTCAATGCTGTGGTGAATGTGTGATTAGGTTCAAGCACAAAAAACACTTTGTTATGGGTAGGAAATTATTTTTGTTGTTTGTTTTTTTGGCTTAAAACATCCATGGTAGCACAAAAGTTACTGGCAAAGCAGGAATGGGTCAGTGAAAACACCTGGGTTCAGTGGCTAAAATGCTGATGGGAGAGAGTGTATATTTCTAGAGAAACGTAACTGTGAGCTTTTTTGAGATAACGAGCTGTCAAAGAAATAAGCTTTCACTCTAACTGGACATTTTTTGGACTAGTGGGTTTGTCATTTTGGGCCAACAGAACAATGACATTCATTCACTTTCCGCAACCACTTGTCCTGTTTGAGGTTTCAGGTGTGCTGGAGCCTATCCCAGGCAACACTGGGTGAAAGGTGGGGTACACCCTGCACAGGTTGCCAGACTATCATAAGGCTGACACATAGAGACAGACAACCCTTCACACGCACATTCACACCTACGGGCAGTTTAGAGTCACCAATTAACCTGCATGCCTTTGGACTGTGGGAGGAAGCTGGAGTACCTGGAGAAACCCCACGCTGACACAGGGAGAACATGCAAACTCTGCACAGAGGGGCCCCGGGTTCGAACAAGGATCCCTCTTGCTGTGAGGCAACAATGCAAACCAGTGGACCACCGTGCCGCCAGAACAATGACATGGCACTGCAAAATGTCAGTTAGCTAAGATAGCTCTGTTGCTTGTTACAGCCCTACAAGCAGGGCTGGATTAACCACAACGGGGCCACATCAAAAAAATTTGCAACGTGTCCCCTATCAAGCCCACCCAGCCCCCAGTTTGTGAGTATTTGTGATAATGTGACTAAATTAAGTTTATTTAGGAATATGCAAGCTGTAAACACAATGCAGACTGAAATATTATAAGTATTATAACTAGATTAGGGCCTAAAGAAAGTTAAGATGCATGAGTCACCTCAAGGTCCTTACCAATTCAGTTTGTGTTGCGCATTAATGGTGCAAACAAGTTTGCAATTAATCAGATTACCAGAGAACAAATTGCCACACAGTGAAACTGCTGGGACTTTGAGAATGCCTGCTTCGCCCAGTTGGTAATACAGTCTCGTAACGATACAAAAGAAATGTCATACATACAAAGTATTTACAAGATTTGACTGGTGTTGCCTTGTTTTTCTTGCTAGCTCACGCGATTGGTGGTGAAGTGGGATAAGCACATGTGATACAAATACTTTTATTAATAAGAACCTCAGTACTTTTTGCCACTTTCACATAGAACACCTTTTGTTTAATTTTGATGTAAATACGGCACATCTGAAAATGAAATCAGACTTATGTGTGTTTCTACACTGTTGAGAATACTTTGCACAGTTTTAGATTTGTAGTCATTTTTGTCTGTATTTCTGTGCCAGAAAAGATATTGCATTTTATTTTCTGTACAGAAGAATCAGGCTATTCTTTGAAACAACCTGACACTATGTAGAGCAAATGTGAAACCTTTCATGAACTGGATGTATCAGTCAGAACAGACACTAGGAAAGTGAATATTTCTTCACATAAATGTGGGTTATTACGTGTGATAAAATGTGCTGCAGAGATGCAAATATTTCTGAAGATTTTACGACTATCTTTTTCCAACTCCTCCAAGTCATTGATAGAGATGGGAAAAAAAACAGTCACATTGTCCCTGAGTCGGACTATCTGCAGCCCATCCTTGTACTCTCCATCGATCCCTCCTTACTCTCCATCACTGTGCAAGGTGAATAATTAGCTCAGTCCACAGGTGGAGGCAGTGATGAGGTGGCTTTTTGTGATCAGACCCGAAATAGGCCTGCTCCTCTCCCCCTCGTAAAATGCCTCGACCCTTTTTCACTTTTATAGATGGAGGAGTAATATATGGCTTTATTTACGAGGACAGGCCCTGACAGATTTAATATTTTAATTCGGTTTTATGACCTGAACATAGGGCTGCGCAGGACTCTTTATGAGCCACCGGCATGAGCGGACGCAGCGGCGGGGACCACCGGGTGGAGACAGGAGGGCAGGAAGTGACAGATACAGCCATTCCTCATGCATCTCTGCCTAAATACCAAGCATATCTCTGCCTGCTCTAACCTCTGCCCACACCGCTCCTCCCCCGCATGTCTCTATCATCCACCGACACTACCCCCCACCCCCCCACCTCCCCATCTACACTCAACCCATAACTCCAATGAGAAGACATGGCCATGGAGCAGACAGTGCAAGTCTAATAGAGGGGAAATTGATGGCTCAAACGATTCAGGGCTGGTACTGAGGGGAGATTCATGCCCGAGACAACTCCGAGCTATTGGTTTAGAGATTGATGAATCAGAAGATACAGCCCTAAACTTTCCAAGCTTTTCACGGCTCCAGTGATACCCTGCCAATACTTTCCGAGTTCAGGGTTCAGACTATTAACAGCTGATATTGGAGCGAGGCATGGGAGAGTTGATTGATGAATGTGATGATTCAAACTCTTCTGTGTAGATTGGTGGTCATTTTAAAAAGCAGAAGTCAAATAGTTTTTCACAATGAAAAAAAAAAGATTCCCACACCCATCTAGTAGCATGAAAAGTTTGATTACTTTTAATGGAAATCAATAGGGTTTCAGCACTCGCGCTCTGAGAGAATTTTTAATCAAGAGAAATTCATTATTTTACCGTACCATACACACACACACACACACACACACACACACACACACACACACATACCGCTATCATCTGTCTTAAGAAAAAGAACCAATAATAGCCAAGATACCCTCTAACACGGGCACCCATTTTTGGCTCCAATTTTACTGCCAATTAAAGCATTTAATATTTGACACGATATTAACTGTCCTCAAAGGTTGATTTAGTAAAACTTCCAAAACAGAAACTTTGAAAAATAATCAAGGAGGTCTTCAAAGCGCCATATCCGGTGGGACTCGGAGCAGTTCCCATGGGAACTGGCAAATGAGCGTCTACCCAGCCTCACCCCTCCAGCATAGCGCCGGGAGAACACAGTGATTATCGATCTGTCTGAGGGGCGAACAGCTCAACCAATCAATGCCTCTCTGAGTCCCCTAAGGATTGTGGGATAGAGGAGGAACAGTGTGCGTGTGTGCAGAGGGGGGGTGGGGGGTGGGGAGGCGTTGAAGTGGCAGTGCCAGAGTGATTTCTGTCCAACACAAATCACCAGCTTAATTGACGGGCTTGAAATTGGTTTAAAAGGCCTGGTGCCCCCGCCGCCTCCTTCCAGGCTGGCATCAAGGCAGAGCGCCGCTTACAGGTATTAGTGTCATTATCCCCCCTGGGGATGGAGGTGAGAAGCCGGTCAGGGGCTGAGCAGACCGGGACAGCAGCAATCAAAACACTTCACAGCCTGGTGCGGTACAGTTCATACATTTCACCCACACTCACTGCCTTAGTCCTGCATGAGCAAGTCCAACTATTACTGCTAAGTGTGCCAGCATTGTTGAGGTGCTTCAAGACACAGAGCATACTGATTAGTGTAACCAAAACACAAAAGAGACAAGAGACAGAGAGTATAATATATAAAACTGTAGAGAGAAAAACATGTCCTGTAAATTTTGGACTTAATATTTATAAAGAAACAGTCACTTAATGTATCTATTAGAGAGCTAACAGAAAGTTAATTAACTGCAATTTTGTTATTTAAGTCATTATTTAGGTCATTTTTGAGGCAAAAAAATTAAACACCCATTGCTCAAGGTACTTACATGTAAAGACTTGTATCTTTTCTCTGTATTGTTTGTAACTGACAGCCTACCCTTACTCCAAAAAGTGGCTACATAGATCGCAAACCATGTATATGTTTATTGTTAGGTGGCGACCTCAAGTGGCCATAGTAATTATGACAAAAGCAAAGTAGAAAGTCAGGTGACATAGTATGACACCTCATTTCCACATAACTCTGTGTACGTATGTGACTCAACCGTAAGTTTATTCATTCCTATGAGAACCGCCGTAATTTCCGATGTGTTTGCAAAACTCCTAATTTTTTCGGCCCATAATTTGCCTCAAGTACACTAAAAAATGTAACTTCTGCAGCAGACTATGGACAGACTGAATGCACTGTGCCACAGGCAGTTACCATAAAAAATGAATTAGCTTACAAATTGATGAATGTAGCTCTGTTTATCATTATCATTGATCATAGGTCTCTTAACATGATATTTTACAAAACTGGCTGTACACCTGGCAGGCCAACCTCCCTACTTATTTGTTACCAGGAATTAATGGTCCTGTTTTTGTCTCTCTACAGCTCTGTGTGCATATTTCGCAATACTGCACTAAAAAAAACACTAAAAATTAACTTTGCTGCCATTTCGGCAGTGGCATTTTTATCCACCTTTAAAGAGATGTATTTCCTTGTGTTGAACACTAGGGGTGTACTCTGTATACTGACATGAAACAAACATGCACAAACAGGGCATAAAGAGCAACAAAGTCTGCGTAATGAGGAGGTGGAATTGGTGGATGGGTCAATCAAGCACACGACTTTCACCCAGGAGGCCAGTGTTTGTGTCCTCTGTATAATCAAATGCCAGTGTAGCAAAGTTTCTTATTTTAACCCAGACCATGATCTTTTTCCTAACCACAGAGTTTGTTACCAAAACCTACCTAACAGCATAGTTATGGGGAGTAACTGTGACTGTTTCACAGCGTAAACTATAGGTTTAAAACTGTGACCCTGAGTACATGCGGCTGTCACTGGTGCTCTCCAGTGGTCGTGTAGGCCTTTGTTATTTTGGGCGTCACTGGCAAACGACCTTTTCTGTCATTTAGGTCTGATGATGTGTTGGTAACAGAACAACATTATCACTCATTTGGAGTTATGTTTTTTGGCCATAATTAATTAGCCAGAATGTGACAATTTTTCTACAAAACAGGGACAACAGGAGAAGAAACATGAGCAGACAGGCGGACCCCCAGGTTCATTACTTTGTCTTATAAGTCACATTTGTATGCTGTTAATTTGCTTACAAACTGTTTTGGAGGGAAGCGTCATTGCTGGCTGGATCATGTTCCGTAGTAATATTTTTTCTATGGGAAGTGCTACATTTTTGAACTGTGCATGAGTGGTAGGGAGGTGGTTGGGGATGGTGTTCCGTATGTAGTTAGGCTGAAGCAACACAAGCAATTTGAAAGATTTTGGTTTCTGTTAAACGTTAATAAAGTAAACTTGTCTTGTCTCATAATTACCCCTCACTTTATCAGTATTTAACCAAGAGCACAATCCTTTAATTGTTTATTATTATTAATTTAGTTGCAGCAAGTGGATATTATTTCTGCAAGAGCATTAGATTCATTACAAGCGTTATTCAGTTATGTTGATTAAACAAACATGAGTGGTGGCATTATTTTTCTCTAAAATCTCCCAAATTAGTAGAGTATAAACACGATTTCAAGGAGTCAAAATAGTTTTTCATACAATCAAGGTCTTATTTTTGTAGTTTGGGCATCGATCCCTGTCTGTCTAGAAACGTGGGCAGACAAGCAAAATGTTTTTTTTGTTTTGTATTGTTTTGTTTTTAACAAGGTGAGCAAATTTTATTTGGAAGAGAAAATGAAGATGGATTATAACCCAAACAGTCTGTTTAAAACATCCATCAAAGTTAACAGACCAACTCTGTGGTTTCGACTTTGACCTGCTGTATTTATTATATTTCCCCGACTGTTTTATTTACTTTAGTTGGTACAGTAAACCTAAACCTATAAAATAAGACCTAGGTTTTCCTTAAATTGATCCATTTCTTTATAGAGTCTATAAATTGATCAATATTGACAATAACCATTAGCTGCAGCCTTACTTAAGATACCCAACAATTAAGCAAACGGTGTTGTTACAATGTGTATTCAGTCTGTGGAGAATATAAGCTCAGTGAGAAACTGATGTTTAGCTGAGGGCTTTCTTCTACACTCAACAAGTCACCCACTGATCAAACTGAAGGCCAAGGATGGACTCGCCCCCCGGAGTGGACTAAATAATTAACAGGCCTTTAATTAAACCCATAAGCGAGCAAATGACCCCCAGGCCCCTGGAGAGCCACGGGGGGTGGGAGGGTGAGGGGGATTTGGTGGGGACGGTAGAGGTGTGTATGAATGTGTGTGTACGTGTGGTTGATATAAGATAGTAACAAACAGGGAGGAGAAAGTGGCCTGATGAGCACATACGGTAGCACAGCCTGGCCAGCTCATTTACTTTGACATTTGAGCAGAGCCATCGCCGCAGGAAGCGACTGTAAGGAGGCAGATACAGAAGCATCTGACTCACAGGACCGACTGACACTCCGAGGTCCATCCATCTGAGCCCAGGTGAATGAGACGAGAGAGGACGATCAATAAGGCAATGGTTTGATAGAGTGTTTGTGAGTGGCTGCATTTCCAGCTATTGAGCTCTCTGTGTTTCTAATAAGGGGGACGATTTATAATGGCAGCTAACTAATGACTGAGCACTTGAATGGTGAGCTGACACTCAGACAACCAGAATGTGATAACCAGTGAAGCAAGTGGTGCATTGGATCAATGAGGATTTTAAAGGCATGGTCCAAATGTACACCAGAAGATTGGAACCTGCTATGCATCTTACATAAATTCATCTTTTAAAGAATACTATACCCACAAACTGATAATTTATATACCAATTACTCATGCCATGTTACCCTAAATTGTAAAAAAAAAATGTATTCCTTGCATGCCTCCACTGAAAGCGGCAAACATATTGATTAACTGACAGCAAAACTCTATCAGAACATCTGTTTACAAATGCAGTATAATCCAAGTCTCATTAATCCAGTCGTATGTTCAGTACTTCCCAAACACCTGCTTTTTCTATAAAACCTAACTATTTAAAACTGAACTGAAAGAAGAGAAGAGAAACGACCATGGCTTTGAAGAGAGAATGTGTGTTTCTCTTCTCTTCTTTCAGTTCAGTTCTATGCTGGCACTGCACACTGCAGTGCCAGCATAGGTTTTCTCCAGGTACTCCAGCTTCCTCCCACAGTCCAAAGACATGCAGGTTAGGTCAACTGGTGACTCTAAATTGGTCGTAGGTGTCAATGTGCGTATGAATGGCTATCTGTCTCTATGTGTCAGCTCTGTGATAGTCTGGCGACCTGTCCAGGGTGCCTTCTCTCGCGCAATATTAGCTGGGATAGACTCCAGCCCCCCCACGACTCCTTACAGGATAAGCGGTTACGGAAATGAACAGTATGACTAATTGATGTACAAACTGTCATTTTGTTGGTGAAGTATTCCTTTAATACACTGATTAAAAACAATAAGACACTTGTTGTAAATGCTTTCTAAAATAATGTCAAAGATTCAGTCATTTTTATGAAAACATTTCAAATTTATGTGCTCTGTAAAAATACTGAATTAGGTCTTCTCTTTTTTGGTAACACTTCGCACAGCATATTTAAGATGAGTGAATCTGAATTCTATCACAATCAGTCATTAGGGACAAGAATATGGCAGCTTGGATTCACAATAATGTAAAAATTAAAAATAAAAACATTTTTTAATAGGGCAACACTTTACTTTAAGATGCCGTTTTTAGCATTCATAAGCAGTGTAGGCTCTGCACATTTAATAAATGGTTTATAACACACCATAATGTTGTGGTGCACCATTTAAGGGCATTTTATATTATTACAACTGTGTTCTACCTTAGTGTCATTCAATATCTGTTATAAGCAGATAGCATTTATTGTTTATTATGTGTTACAAACCATTGACTCAGTGGTAATATGCTGCTTATTAATGCTAAACATGGGGACTTAAAGTTAAGTGTTGCTCTTTTAAAATTTGTCTTAAACATAGACTGTATAACAAAGACGGACGACATGACAGCTACTCAAAAGTGAAGCCGAGATCATCGCAGTATAGGTCATAAAGCCTGCCCCCTCCATGTTGGGACATGGACCAAACTAAAAACATAAAGTACACATCAAATACATTTTTCCCAAAGATGTTTTCTGTCATTTTAGGTAGTTTTTATCACACATGTTCAAGTGTTTTTCTGATAAGTTTGGTTTTAATTAGTTATTTGATGTGATAAAAAGGCGGGTTGAGGTCATGACTGACAGCAGTATATAAATAAGTGTGCTCACAATCAATGGCGCTGCTTACGATTGGTTGACCTGGTGTATGGATGAAAACTCAATATCATGGAGATTGCTACTGCACCGACTCTGGCCCCAAATGACTACCAGGCCAAGATGGCAGCAGCCGTATCCAGGATTTGTTGGCTTCATTTTGTTCAGTGGGAGGAAGTGGAGACGCGTTGTCCATCTTTATATACAGTATGGTGTTAGATTTCACACTGTATTGAAATCCAGGCTGCCATATTCTTGTCTCTAGAGACTGATTGTGATGGATTTGCAGATTTACTCACCATTTAAAACAAACTGCACAAGGAGACCCTCCTACATTGTCCAATTAGTCCTCCCGTTCCTACATGTCCAATTAGGTCCCTAGTAATGTCAGACCTCTCTGCTCTGATTCCACCAAATATTACAAGACATGGAGCATAAGATCTAAAAAACGCCATCATTTTCATCAGCCTAATATTGCAGAAACGGGAGTAAGATCATCTTTCTCATTGGTTACAGTGACAGCACTCTCATTTAATCAAATTAAATCTCAAGAAGCGTGTCACGCCACACACCCCCTATATACTCTCTCTCACACACACACGTTTCAATCTTCTCACATGCCTGCACACTCTTAGGCTCTTTCTTTTGCTTCCCAGTGGCACAAGCACTCAGAGATCCAATCAATCACACCTTTGCTCAGGCACACACAAATACACACACAGGGCAGAAGGCGCTTAGGCGGACTCGCTCTAAGTTCACTACCGGACCACTGATATCCATTGTCTTAGCCATCTACCCCTGTGGCATGCAACAGAACAGATCACTCTCTTTCTCTCCATTAAAGCAACTCCCGACCCCGACGCATGCGCCTCTTTTTAAATGGTGGTAAAGAGGAAATTAATCTCTCCCTGGGCTGTCGTGGCAGGATATTAATCTAGCAGCTTCACTCATCTCCTCATCTCTTCTCTCTTTGCCTGATAATCCTCCTCCTCATCAACAACATATGCAAACCACAGGTGAGCGAACAGAGTAATTGATTAGGATGTGAAACTCCCCTCTCACCTATTCTCTCCCCGTCTTTTTCCCTTTTGTCAGTCCCTCTGCCCATTGTTGCAGGTGTATAATTTGCCCATCAGTTATAACAAGATATTGGCGTGACTCTTCTTTTTTTTTTTTGTTGATGTCGAAGGGGAAATCAGTTCAGGATTGACTGCAGCTGAGTTTTAACCTTCAATTTAGCATCAGTTGGTCTTTGTTCAAAAAACTCTGTAATTATGGCTGTAATTAGACTAAATGACATTCATAATTAATCACGATGTGCAAACCTCTTTCATTACTCCACTCCACTTGCTTAGTGATCACCGCGGACATCTAAAACAACTACCAGACAAAAATAAACATGTTCCCTGAGAATGAGGCCGTCTCCCTGCGGGCCAGTCTGTAACAAGTATGTCACCTTGTTTTGATCTGTGATTATAGCTCCCCTCCTGGGTCGATCAATATCATTTTGAAAATGCCACTACACAGCAGTGGGAAAATGTAGCAGTGAGTCAGACAGCACAAAAACCGAAATAAATACATACATAAATAAACAAGCAAATGATGATTAAATTTGTGGTTTTGTGAAGATGCAGTGGTGAGATTCGTCTTTTCTCTGCATTCCAATGAAATCCACTCAGGGCTGTTTGACATGTAACAAATGAATGGGTGTAAATGTAAGAGACAAA
This sequence comes from Epinephelus moara, assembly GCF_006386435.1. Lineage (NCBI taxonomy): Eukaryota > Metazoa > Chordata > Actinopteri > Perciformes > Serranidae > Epinephelus > Epinephelus moara. The sequence goes on along the minus strand of NC_065523.1, from coordinate 14,113,564 downwards.
ATTATCACTTTATGAATAGTGTTCCTATCATTCCTAAGTGCATCTTCACACAGTATCTGCCCCCTGGGTATATTAATACTGTTTCTTCCAGAGCGGCTCTCAGCTGAGGAGCCTCCAGTGAGAGCCGATAAGGCAACATGATTCTTATCTGAGCATTAACCCCTGTACTGCTCCCAGAGTTTACACTCGCCCTGATGTAGCAGGGCGAGGCAGCTGTGTGGACCCTCGGGGAGACAAATGGGGCTGATAAAGCTAAGCTCATTATCTGTTACTGACACATCGGTCAGGGGTCAGGCCTAATCTGAGCCCAGAGGAGCCCGCAGGAGCCTGGACGCTTGGCCACTCTGCGACCTGGCTCTGTTACAGCCCTTAATCGGATCCGAGGTTAATGTGCTGCCTCTCTATGACAAAAGCAAGAGCGGAGAAAGCAGAGAAATAAGCACCCCCTCGTTCTCCCCGGAGATCCAACACTTAGCCCACACGACTGAGCCATGACTGAGAAGAAAAAGAGCACGACGCAAAATAAATATCATTAACCCACAATTAAAATCCTGTTCTCTGTCCTGACATCCTTTATTGTTCTCATATCTCTGTCCAATTACAACATGCTGGAGTAATTACGGCTGCATTAAAAAGTAATGAAGTTATATGAGCAGGACTGTTTCCACAGGGCAATCTGACAGAAGGTAGAGAGAGGAAGGAAATCAGTGGCGCTGGTGGAGGACCAGCTCATTCTTACCCATGAGGTGAAATGTCAAACAGATGACTCTGCAGCACCCAGGATTATCCACAATTCGGCTGATTCTCCCTCGTGGCAAACTGCAATCAATCACTCAGCCTCCCGGGGAGCCGTTATATTTTTGCTTTTTAACTGGTCAACATGATCTCGTAGCCATGGAGACAGGGTCTTGCCCAGAGGGCATGGTATATAAATGGCTGCCTGGTCTTTGTAATATGTGTTAGCAGATTTGAGTCAGTAACTCACCCCTGCACTGGTCAAGGCTGTGGGAGCAGAATGAGTAATTTGAGCGTTTAAATGTAGTGCACATGTGTGTGTGTACATGTTTACACACGTATAAACACACTTGTTTTTGAGTGTGAATGGGCGGTGAATTGCCTGAGTGAGGCTGTTAAGCGAGGGTCAGAGATGAGAGCAAGGCAATTTGAGGTTGGAAATGAGCGATGTCCTTTCTCATTTGAGTGCCACAGAGGCCTCAGCCTCTCAGACGCCACCTCCTCTTACATGTCAACATGCCCATTGTGTTTCAGCTTCCCTCTGTTGTGTTTGTCTCTCAGTACATTGAAGAAAGAGGAGAGCGAGAAAGAAGAGAGTGGTAAAACAACTGTGAGCCACAGTGATTTGGAAATGAAATATCAGCCCCGGCCTGTGAGGAGGAGGTGATCTCCCTTTAGAGGAAAAGACAGCGGATGGAAAAGACAACGAGGCGGGAGAAAGAGGGGGAGACCGAGAAAGAGAGGAGCTGAGGAGAGGAAGAGAAACAGAGGGAGGGAGGGAATCAGGGTGCTGGGATAGATTGAGCTTGTGTCTGAGCTGCTCCACACATGAGTGGAGATCTGACACTGACACAGCACTGGTCCTGCTGGTCTGAGAGCTGCACAGAGAGCTGTGGCTCTGAGGGAAACTCTCATATTCCCATGGATGGAAGACGGATATGTGGATGGAGAGAAGGAAGACAGATTTCTGGAGGAAGAAACCATAAAAGGACTAGTGGAATATAAGGGATAAACATCTGAGTGACCAGACGGGGAAAAGGATGAGGCATGAGTTTTTGTTGCTTTACTGTACTAGTATGAAATGCAGGGAGACAGGAAAGATGGAAAGGTCATAGGTCAAATTTGAACCCAAAACACTACAGGTGCATTGTAGGTGCTTTAACCAACTGAACTGCACTAGCCAACTAATTTTATCCTTAATTGTTCTCTTGACTGATAGTAGCATTTTGACTTGACGATTCAATTTTTAGTGCCTGTGAAAATAAAAATCCCAAACTTCCCAATTATGTCACAACAAGTGAATTCAGGTAACAAAACGCAGCAACAGCAGGCAGACAGTTTTAATGACAATGTATAAGGCTTACTGACTAGTGTAGGAATTATGAGGCAGGCAAGGGTTGAAACCGGGAAGGCCAAACAGGCAAACAAATCCAAAGCAGAGAATATAGTCACACTCCCTCTGTGTGTGGTTTAATCTGAGCTTCTCTGTGGTTTGTTGCAGTAAGCCAGTCAAACCCCACGTGCATGTTAGTGCATGTGTGTATCCCACTGACTTGCTCAACAACACAGCTTTGCACTGATATCTAGATGACATCATCGTGAAAGCATAGCGCCCACCCTCTGGTTCCGCCATGATTATCACCGTTAGCTCTGTCAGCACTGTTGCCATTGTTTAGCACTGTTTATGGAGTTAGCACCATCAGCTGCTGCCACTGGCTCAGCCATGTTAAGAACTGTGTCCAGAAAACTCATACGCTTTAAATTTCGTATAGAGCCACTTTAACGAACTGGCAAGGAGTATGTGGAGAAGGTTGTGTGTGTGCTAGGGGGACAATTAGGTGATGTGGAAAGGAGAGAAGTCTGTGGGCCTCTGGTGGATGGAAGGAGTGTGGCAAAGGTTGTTTTGGGAAATTAGAAATCTGACTGCAGAGGAAGGACAGAGAGACAGACCATGGTTAAGGTCTGGTTATGTTAAAGCACTAACACAACAAGAGTTGCCAAACTAACCATTGGTCATAATGGGAAGCAAACAATGGATCCCATGGCAAAGTCCAATATTTTAGCCTCCCAGCAAACCATCCCAGCTTCCATTATCTGTGGACTTCATCGTCTTTGGCTGTTTGCTGTAAAGAACAGTTTTCACAGTTTCAGTATATTTGAAGTCAGCAAGACGAATGAAAGTGAGTACTAAAAAGCCATTAAACATAAAAATGAGCCCAAACGATCCTCACACAAAACACCTACACCTGCTACAAGAGGTGTAATTTTGTCTGCAGCATTAAACAACTTTAACTTTTATGTGAAATTATTGACCTGAAAGTCTTATTTGCAGGCTGCCCGGTGTACAAGCTCAAACAAATCGAATACATAAGGTGTTCAAGCAGTTTTGATTCCCATGTAGCTTTTATTCCAGTGACCGTTTTTGTTGCCTCAGTAGGTCTGCTAGCTCCAGGGTCCATCATGGAGGATTTGAAACAACATTACTGAGGTATAAATGAGGGAATGTCAGCCAGACCTGTCATGGCTGTTCTTTTATTATTGAAGATTGTTAAGGTTGGAGCCGAAACAATACTTGGCTAACGACACACCGCTACAACACAATGAGAGACTTGCAATAACGGCAGTGCACATGATGACTTGGACTAGCAACACGGGTCAACAACAATGGATTCTTTGATAAGCATCAATCAAGCTGCCGGCCCTCTTGGGGCTTTGATCGAGTGGTTGTGTGTTGTTGTTGAGAGGCTGGCTGGGGATGGAGGTTGGCGGGGAACTGATAATGGGCTTCAGTGAATCACAAGAGATGAACCCCCATTGAGAGATGGAAGAGAGGAAGGGTGAAGAGGATGGAGGGGAGAGCAGCAGGGCAAATGAGTAAGAGAGGAGAGAAAGGAAAGAATGGAGCAGGCTGGATGAGGAGGGAGGCTCGTCTGGGCCCTTCCCGCCTCCTCCACCGCCCATATTCCCCCCTAGTCCCCCGCTGGATGACCAACACACAGACAGCCAGGCACCATGACGGACACTCTCCTCCTCTAATGAGTCCCAGTCACAGCTGAACACACCGCTGTGCTTTACAGCACCAACAGAAAGGCCTGCCACCATGAAAAACGGACTGTGTGCTACAATCACAAACACCACAACAAATACACAGTCAAATGGGGTCCTCCTGCAGTATATCTCCAATATAATTATGTTTGTTTGTGTCTTTGAAGGTGTGTAAGGGCTGTTTTTTCAGCCTCTTGCCATTGCAGGCGACCAGGACACCTGCGGCGTGTTCGCAGCACGCACTCACTCTGCCTTGCTTTCGCCTCTTTGCCACCTGTTCTGTCTTCTTCCCGGATGAGCCAGCCAAGTGCCTACGCCAGATAGCAGCATATCACATAGGCAGGCTCCTTTGGCTCCGGGGAGGGAGAAAAAAAAAAAATCTTGTATCATGGAGCGTTCACTCACATTTCACATTCACTAAATCCATTCAGTAATCTCCTTATGCGTGTGACATGGCAGTATCAGAGGAGGTTGTTGAGGTAACTGTCAGGGAATTTGATGCGAGTTCCCTTGTCACAGTCACTTTGGCTCGCTCCCGTCACTCAGCCCGCCGTGCCCTGAGGGGCCGCTGACAAGAGCAGTATCGGCAGGCAGCGAGGATGTCCTGCAGGGCACTCATTCCAGATACAGGAGTCTGGATGCAAACCTGCCAGTTCACATCGGAGAGGCGTTCGTGCACATTCTGTTCTGGCTTGTGGAAACAGTCTTTCATCAAATAAGTGGCATTGATTTTGTGGAGCCCGAGCCTTTGTTGCTGTATGTATATTGATTTTGTCCATCTTTGACATGTCAGGCAGAGGGTGAGCAGTAATGTGAAAAATGACCCCCCTCTCTGCCAGGGAGCCAATGAGGCAGCAGGGAACCCTGCCATTAAAGCAATGCCCTCTGCCCAGCCACATTACAGTCTATTATTTTAAAACTGGGGTCTCTTGATGCAATTGACACTCACAAAAAAAGGATGCAGCAACTGCAACTCCCATTTTTCTAAACACCCTTTATAGCTCAGGTCCAAAACACACAAACACACACGCATGCGAACACACCAAAAGCCATCTGAGTGTATGAGCGTAATCTAGTCCTCACCCTGAGTCTCCTGTGGGTGTCTGTGGTTTGCTGTGCCAGTGAAATGAAAGCAGGCCTCTCTAATAACAGCGAATTTAATACCAGCACTAGTCCCTTAATGAGAGTGCCCTGTGTTTGCTCTAGGCTCATATCCGCAGCACCAGTGGGAGAGGAGGCGAGGAAGGGAGGAAGGAGGGAAATGTAGTTAAAATCTCCCATTAGCATCACCTCCAGGGCAAGCAAGCGGGCTCCCCAGGCGGTGGTGGGGGCGGCGGTCTGCGTGTTTTGAGCGTGGGGTGGCACGGCGGGCCACAAGATGCCCATCCTTGTCTCTGCACAGCAGGATCTCCTCGAATGGCGGTGTACGTCGCCATTAATAACACACAGAAATTACTATAGTGCTTATTAGAAAACAGCATGACACTGGAGATCAGATGAGAAACAGTCTGCTACAATAGGGAAGAGTGCGGACGGGAATGATAAATGATGTAAAACAGGGAAATAGATGATGAATTCAGTGTTCCGCCGTATCATCAGATGGCGGGTGAGGACCCGAGAATAAAAGATCAAAGAAGGAAGGGTGTGGGAGTGTGAAATCATTTTGAGATGTGCACATTTGGTGGGTGTATGTAATATTACATTACATGCAAACATGAGACAGGTTATAAACAAGAGGAAACTTGCAGATGTGTTACATCCAGTCAGGTGATGGAAATATATCCACGATGGTCAAACAATTAACTAGCAATCCTTTAGCAATTAGCATGTCGGCCATATCAAGAAACAAAACTAAACAAAAACAAACCATTGCAATCATCTCTCCTTTAATAGTCTTGGTGAGGTCCCCTGAGTGTTTACTAAACAGAGTGATTGCAGTGGAGATTTGAATATTTAATAACAGGAAGAGATTGGAGAGGAGCAGCGTCTGGGGAGAACAACAATCCGTTTGGACTCGGTGGGCAAATGAGGGAAACTAGGCTGAGCTCATTGAATCTATCCCTGTGGTATTAATGAATTTTAAATGAATTTTATGGAATAGCCATAAATACACTCCGAAAACAGTGAGCAGGGAGTGTTTCTCTCCTTCATATGGAGACAGACTATCTGTCTCTTTACAACGGAGGTGCCCTGAAACCACAGCGTTGGGTATTAGGGAGCAGACAGACAGATGTAAGGCTTATCAGGATTGGAGAACTCTCCGTGGTAGATTTGATAGAGACATTTATTCTCCACCAGCTACAGTAGAAAATGCTTGTCTCCTGGGACATGTGTATTTTCAACTCAATATATTTCTAAATCCAACACATCCATCATATTGTGCACTTACAGGGATCAAACCCACCGACACATGTAGATTGGGTTTGCGACTTCTGAAACATCAAAAAACAAAATATGTAGTTGCATGAGTTTTGGAGTTCAAAGTTTGTCTCTGAACTCTTTTAAGCAGCAGACTCACTGCACCTATTAAACATCAAAACAGCCCCAGTGTATGACCTCAGCAATTGGAGGAGAACGTGTGATTTCAACCTCAGTCCAGGGATGTGCATGTTACCATAGAAACTGTTTAGATATTTTCTAATTACATGCAACAGCAATCCAACACGTACATAAACACACAAATCAACACAGCCAAATACCAATGTTTTGGATCTTCAAATTAAAACTTCTCAACTTTTAATAAGACATTTTACAGTAAAAACACATGTTTAGACTGTCACTGAAACAAATATGGAGCATATGTGGTGTTTCATTCTTAGTGCTTAGTAGTGTTGTATGTGAAATGGTTTGTATTGACCCTTGTTCGCAGCAGAAGAAGAAGTGAATGTAGTAAAGCAGATGCAAAGAAGAGAAGTGTTTACAATTATGCACAAGATCAAGCCCCAAAGAACAGCACCAAGCTTCAACACCAACATAGTGGCCAGAAGTGGAATTACAACTCACGTGATGTCACTAGACCTTCCCCTGAGACTTAGGCCCTGATCACACAGAAAGCATTTAAGCAGCTGGAGGCACCTTTTGTAATTTGTTTTTAATGAGAATTAAGCTTTTCCCTCATAATTTCTGTGTTGTGATTCGCCTCTTGTTTCTGCACTCTAGGTGCCTGGCATTTTTGCCACAGTGCTCTGAACTCCTCGAGTTGAAAAAACTTCAACTCAGGGTGGAAAAGTTCCCTACCTCATCTTTTTTTTGTCATCTATTTTTCCATTGTTCAATCAGATGATTTGAGAGGCGGGCCTTCTGTGATGGTTGGGAAACAACGGAGGAGAAACTGTATCCAGCAACCAGAGCTATTCGGCCTGACGATAGATAGCAGGTTGTCAAACTGCCCTTGAGTCATTCTAGAATATGCCTGAAAACAGCCATCAGCGAGGCGAAGCTCCAGGACCAACTGGTGGTACTCCCCATGATCTACCCTCTTTATCAGGGTCTCATGTACCCACACAGATCTCCGTTTCCCTGTGGCCAACAAACTATTTGCTGCCAGTCTCTCACGCTCAACCAGAGCTACAGCAAGTACCCTCTGCCTGAACATTTTAGGAACTAGCTACTAATTACTATGAGATAAAATAAAAATAAAAAAAAACGGTAGATTGATTACAAGAAAGGTTAGTGTAAAGACATGATGAGGTGGTTGCCTGGCAACAATAAAAAGGGGCAGGAAATGTTTTTTTATTCGTGGGATTCAATGTGAAAAAACAAAAAAAAAGGCAGTGCGGTGCGCCTCCCGTTTTGTATCCTGCAAAATGCTTTCTGTGTGATCAGGGCCTTACATTGTGAAAGAGACATCTGTAAATCAGCTGCACAATTAAACCATTTTTTTTTTTAATCCCCAGTATAGTTAGCGGGGGGCTAAGCCAGAAGTTACCTGGTCAGTCATTATAAGTCGCTAGTCCACTGAGCAACTTTCACAGAAATAAAAAAAGATAAAAAAAAGAATGAAGGAAAAAAAAAAGAATGTCAAGACAGCTGGGATAGGTTACTTAAAGCTATGGTCTACATTTAGAAAGATTTATCANCCTCTGTACAATCCCCTCGCTCCATTTTGACACTCCTCTGCTCCTCGTCCCGCCTCGTCCCAACCCCCCTCCGCATTTGAAAGTACGAGCGGTTTGTAAGGCCCTCGGGATGGGCGCGCTGCAGTTTGTTTACAGTGGTTGCTAAGCTGCTAAGAGCAATGCTAACATTAGCATCTGGTGGTATGTAGACAGCTGAGACGGTGACAACACTTCCCTTCCCGGGGAGGGTAGAATGGTCTGCAGGATATTGAGAGAGCCTCAAGGTCTGGACAACAATGGTGAGCAATGATCCTGCTGTTGTTACACCAGTTGTTATGGAGATAAACACAGAGCCCCCCTCCTTTCCTCTTACCAGACTCAATATTTCTGTCCTGCTGGTGGCTAGTGCGGCCCGCTAGCTGCACCGCAGCACCGGGTATGAGCGGGTGAAGCCAGCTTTCCGTTATGATCATAATACCACAGGTCCGTACATAGCGGTTAGAGGCAATCAATAGCTCCAGTTTGTCCATTTTGTTCGAAATAGATCTGGCGTTTGTCAGGTAGATGCTCGGCAGTGACGGAGTGTGAGGGTAGGCCTACTTCTTAAGCCTAGCCAATATCCCGGAGCAGCGCCCGCGCTTCTGCCTTCGTTCCCTCCGGCGTCTGCGTCGCTTACTCGGGCAGCAGATCCGAAATGACTCCGCAGGTCTGTCGATGGCTTCCAGGCTGTTGTATGCCTTTTTTCCGACTATACACAAAATCTGCTCGACATGAGCAGAAAAAGCGGACAAAACTACATATACGAGAAAACTAAGAGCCGCTGCACTCTCGCGCGCCGCCCTGTTCTGTCTCCTCAGTTCCTTTGACCGATGGAGAAAGCTCCGGCAAGAGCTGGGCCTGAAAAGTGATGCTTTTCAAATCTTTCTCATCGTCTTTCTAAACGTAGACCATAGCTTTAAGCTCTTTCTGAATAACAGAATAAGGACGAGTTCATGGTCTTCATGCTTTTGTAATTATGCTCTTAAAGGACAATAGTAGAGAAAATTGCTTTTGAGTTTAAATACACCGCTTAGTACTGTACATCTTTTCTTATTAAAGGGGAACAACACCTAAAATAAGAATTCCAATATGTTATTTCCATGGGAAATAGGAAAGTTCAGTCAATATTTGTCAACATGAGCTACTCAAAGCCAGACATCAGAGAAGAAAATCTCAAACTTGTGATGTCAACAAGTATAAAGTCTGGAGCTGTTTCATAGACAATAAATGGGAGACTGATTTTTTGGACCCACTCCAGCTTTTAGATTTGGGGGAGTGTTGTTCATATTAATATGTTTGGACTGTCCTAAACCATAGGTGGCGCTGTGTGTGAATAGGAGTTTATATTAACCCTAGTTTGCAGAAGAAGAAGTGACTGCCAGGAGAGCAGAATTGTGTCTGCAGTCACACATTATAAATGTCTGCCTGCTTGCTACCTCACCTGTACTTGTTTAGTTAATAAAGTCAAAACAGTGTCTTTATTCTGTGACACAACACATATGCTCCACTGAGTATATCTGACTGTAGTGTTGCCCAACCTTTGCTGTCTGATGTGACCCCATAGCTCTGTCAGATGAGGTCATTTTGTTACAACTTGTTTGTACAAGAATTGGCGTTGGATTTCTCCTTTTATTGTTTGCATTCATACCACAAGTATCTGCTCTTTGTGTGAAGTTGGACTTAAAGTGATCTTCCTCTCACTTGCTAATGAGTTTTAATGGTCTCTGACTCACTTCACTTCCATTGGTGTTGGTGTTTTACATCCGTGGCAAGAGGGTCCTGTGCAGTCACTGAAGCTGGTAGTTTACTAATTACAGAGACAATAGATATACTTAAGATCAACATGACACCAATTTGTAATCTGATCTGTGTATTTATTATCCTTCTAAAAATAATTATGTGGACATTTTTGTTGACTGAATCGTGCTTCATATTTTTTCAAATTAATTAAATGACTAGCAACTCCTCACATACTCCCCTGGCAACAGTGGGAGAAGTCCTAACATCTTTCAAATGCAGCAAAACTGCAGTGTAGAAATATAAACTTCTCTATTCAAAATTAGAAAAGTACAAACTATTAGCACCAAAATATACTTACATTTGTTCCAAATGTAAAAGTACTCATTATACAGTATGGCCCACTTTGAATTGTTCCGTTATTGAATGATAATTATTGATGCATTAATGTATTCAGTACTTTAATGTTGCAGCTGGTAAAACTGGAGCTAATCTTAATTACCTTATATATGACTTGTGAATTTTGGGATCAATAAAATTTTATCTTAAACCACATCAGGATGTCTTTGTTGAATCTGCAATGTAAGTAAAGTTATCAAATAACTTCAGTGGAGTAAAAATTTTAATATTTGCCTCTGAAATATATTTCAGTAGAGGCAGAAAGTAGCAGAAAATTAATATACTCAAATAAAGTATGACAAAATTGAACTTAAACACAGAACTTGAATAAATGTACTGTATAAGTAGCCAGGCTTTGAAATCACTGCTTTAGACCCAAAAAGTCTTTTGGTCTTTCTTGGGTTCGGTGAAATCTTTCTGCCAAATATATTCAGATTCTGAGGTTTAAATAACACACATCCCAATACCATTCACTTAATTACAACAGCAAAAACACAGTAATCTTGGCTTCATGAAAAACACACATCGCCATATGCACACACACGCACATACACATACACACATGGAGTGAGACGATTTCAAGCCCAGTCCAGGTCTATTAGGCAGGCATCAGGCATTCGCTGTGGGCCAGGTCTGGCTGGGCTCCCAGGTTAGAGGACGTCTCCTCCTGGCCCTCTCTTACCATCTGCTCCGTCCAGAAGGCCTGCACCACTGGGGGGAGGAGGGGGGAGCTGGCCCACCAGATACAGCCCAGAGGAGAGGAGAGGGAGGGGAAACGAAGGGAGGGGGACACTGAGGAGCAGGGAGGGGTTGGAGGGTGGCATGCTGGGGCTGATGAAGGAGCAGAGAGGTGTTCAAAGGGCTGGGCGAGGGCGGTGGAGGAGGTTGGTGATGGGACAAAGAGGGGGGTGGAGGGGGGACAGGCAGGGCAGGGCAGGGCTCAGGTGCCCTGGGGGGAGTTACAGGGTCGTCTGTTACCTGTCCACCTCTGACCAAAGCCATCTGCTGCAGGGAGAGGGAGAGGAGGCGGGGGGGGGGGCAAGGAGCAGACGCGTGGAGAAAAAAAAAAAACGGTGGAAAAAAAAAAGGTGCTGATTTGAGATCTAAATTTGTGTTCCGCATTTTGGTTTTAATTAGTATTTCATATTGTGCTCAGGCATGTCCGTTTTTCTAACAAGGCAGGGTAATTGAGAAAGAGAAAGGTAATTGAGAATGGGGGGAAATAATATTAATGATGGATTGAGAGGGTGAAGGAGTGAGGGAGAGAAAGAGAAAGAAATCTTTTTTGCATGGATATGAGAGTTTAATTGGACACTGTGCGTGCGACTGGGCGGATGCCGGGGCTGCTGCTGCTGACGCAGGGAGTTTTGGAAAAATTGGGTTTGAAACAAGAGGGAAAATTTCCTCGCTGAAATGAGAGATGGAGCGATATGGCAGAGCTAACACAGGACAAAGAAACAGGTCAGGCACTTCATCTGAACGTTACTGTCTCCCTTCTGCCAAATCCTATTCCAAATGAAATATGCCACAGAGTTGGCAAAAGAAATTTATCACAGCGTTGCATACAGGCTTCTGATCTCTCATCCTCTGGTATTATAATTGACACTTGAGGAAAATGCAGCGAGGATGCCTTAGGACATAGAGAATGTATATCCCGGGCTTGTCTGTCACAGCCATGTCCTCATTTTGTCCTGGCTCCCTCTGAGCCAAACACAAAGAAATAGACTAAGTGGTGAAGGTGAGAGTAAAGGATTCAGCAGGCGAGGCGGTGCCGGGACTAAAGGATGGACAGAGCTTAACAGTGGATTTACACAGAAGGCAACTCCCCCGTCAACCACTGAATGAGTTGAAACTTAGAGAAGCGTCAGCTGCTCTCTCCGGACCCTGAGATCCCTGTTTCTTCACAAAAAAAAGCCCATCTTGTTTGTTTGTTGCTGAGGGCTTAACACTTTTCTTTAAGTATTCTTTACACTGACTGTCATGCACTTTAAAGAAAATCCTGTTGTGCATCCACAGATGATTGTCAAAGATTTAAAAATCAGACAAATAAGAGAGAAAATATCTCCAGCAAGATCAGAAATCTTAAAAACAAACACAGCATGACCGTGCGCTGCTTAATAACTTCATAACTACAGAGGCCATCTAAATTACTTTCATCTCCACCAGCAATTCAAAATGCAAACCCATACAGTTATTGTATACAATTCATCACATCACGTCTGCACACATCATCAAAATTTTGTCGGGGAGCTGGGAGCTGTCGGGGGTGTGCGCTGCACCTCCAGCCCTGACAGAGTGATGACAGGACTTTCACTCACCAAACATGTCACCACGGGCACTTTTTCCACCAATTTCTCTGAAAAATGAACAGATATTGATGGCGCTCTTTGAAGGAAGCCCTGAGAGTTGTCCATCACACTGTCCTTCATCATGTTAGGACAAAGACAAAAATCCTTAAATACATGAATCCATACATTTCTTCACAGTAATCATTTTCATACAAATGCATTGTTTAACTTGTCTTATTGATTTCTGAAACACACAAACTGTAGCCAGTTCTTGAAAGTTTCTGTATCTGCTGCTCTAAACACTCAGTGCCTGGTAGTTATTTCCTGGAAATATTGATGCATTTCTTCATCCTGGCAGCGGCATCAGTAGTTTGTTTGAAACACACAACAAACTCTTGAATTACTGCTTTAAGTGGCTGAAAACTAAGTTTAAAGTGACTGTCTGTTTGTCACAGAAAATTGCTTCAAAAGTTGCCTCTTTTCAAAGATCCATAGAGGATTATAGATAGGCTCAGAATGCTCAGTATTTTAAGCTTCTCAGTGTTAGAGAACAGTGAAGAGTCCCAACACTTTTGAATACAATGACTCTTTATTATTTTAAAAAAGAAGGCACTAATGACTGGACTCTGCATCACAGCATTTCCTTCTCCTTTCTCCTAGAATTTTCCTGCTTTTAATTTCTGATATGAAATTGAGATTGTGTTGTTTGTATGAATAAAATGTGAATGAAATTTAGGGAGAATGAGGGTGGAGGTCATGAGCCATGACGTATAGGAAAGCTATCCATGTTGGTCACCAACAGATGATGATAAAGGTCATAAATCACACATTAATCATTTTATAATACTGCACAGATCATTTTTTTCAGTTCATTTGTGGCAATCAGTCTTTATAGGGGTGCTCCAGTGATTTAGTGTGACATTGGAAAAGAGAACATCGAAAATTTGATGAAATTGAATTGAGGAGATATCTTGAGCTTTTATTGCTTAGTGTGGGTCAAGCTCTAAAAAACACTGGATCCTACAATTCTTTTAACTCAGTAGTGTCTCCTCAAACCCCTAAATGCCCACTTCTTTTTAACACCACACCTCCCCCACACCCCCTTTTCACTTACAACTGTAAGTAAAAGCACCAATACCATAGATGTACTCTGTCGCAAGTAAAAGTCCTGCATTTAGAATTCTACTTAAACTGAATTAACCTTGGTCACTGTTGACATTTCGATACAGCGTTTTCAGCAACATAAGAGATATTTTAAAAGATATAATAATGGTAAAAGGACTGCACTCGTATAGTGCTTTTCAAGTCCTCCAACACTTAAAGCACTTTTAAACTATGAGTCATATTCACCCATTCACACTCTGGTGGCTGAGGCTACTACATATGGTGCCACCTTCTACTCAGTAGCCATTCATACACACTCACACACATGGAAAAGCCATCAGAAGCAATTTGGGGTTCAGTATCTTGCCAAAGGACACTTCGACATGCTGACTGGAGGAGCTGGTGATCAAACTGCTGATCTACCGATTAGTGGACGACCCACTCCACCAGATTTCTGGAATAACAAATTTCCAGAATAATAGTTCTGAAATACCAAAGAGAAGTAGCTGGAAATTATCAACATTTGCATTTAAAAGCTACATTCACAATATAACTAGTTGATAGAGTAATGTGATTGAGAGGACATTGAAACTGAACAGTCCCAATGCAAGCGTCAGGTGTCTCATGTCTTTACAATTCACATATAGGAACAAAAAAAAAAAAAAAACAGGAACAACAATGTCCTGAGTCAATATATTGTTTTATTTTAAGCCAACATTTAGTTATGACTCCCTACACTTTTCCTGATCTATTAAATGTTACTCATGGCTTTGTTTCAGCCCTCTGCTAGCAAAACTAAATGATCTGGCTTTTCCACTTGTTTGAAGTGTAAACTGCCTCACATGGTGATATTACGCAACTACCTCACTTTAAATTAAATCATTACCTAATTATAATTAATATTCAGCTGTCTTTGTTTGCAAATGTTGCTAAGCTATCTAATGCTAGTTAGCATCTTACCTTGATCTGTGATGGATTCAGCTGTAAGTGAGGTCTTACACACTGTTTAATCCATATCCTACATCTTTCGTTCTGCAGTTCTGACTTTGGAAAAGCAAAAAATACTTGTAAGACACCCCCTTTTAAACTTTGAGGCTATCTGCTGCCAGACTTGCATGTTCCATATGCACATGTTTTCAACATTTTCCTTTGAAAGGGAAGTTTGACGGGCCTCTAATGCCTAGTTACAGTTGCTAACATAGGACTGGACAGTGGCCGTGAAGGAGCTTCATGAAGGGTCGGTTGTAATTAAGTATAAGCATACAGTAGCTACAAATAGAAACATTCAAGTAAAGTACAAGTACCTCAAAATTGTACTGAGGTACAGTACTTGATTAAATGTACTCAGTTACTTTGCACACTGCTGATTTCAAGCAGTGAAGACGATTTCTTCTGGCCAAAATCACTGTGAAAGTGCAATGCAAACTTTAACATAGCACTGATGTAAACATTGTTTTTCAGGCTGCTTTCCCTAAACACACAGAAGTTGAGTCAACTTCCTGATAGATGGAGCTGACAGATGAGGGGCCACCAGCCTCCCAGCCGGCGGGCAGTCACGATGCCAGGCATGGCTGGTGATATCCAGTTTTTATCATCGCTCCCCCGTTGTGCCACAATTAGCAGTCATTAGCAGCTCTGGGGAACGGGGGGGAGTGAGGGGGCTGGAGAGTGTTGAGGTAGGGGACAGACTTCAACAGCATGGCGAGAGCTTATAGTGCTAATCAGGTCTTGCTTCTCCTTCCCTCGACTCTCCTCGTCCACGCCTCCACAGCAAACACAGTCCTTTTGATGTATGTGTGTGGTCGTGGTCGTGCACAGAGGAGCACGCAGCACAACCACAAGATTACCACTTACATACACACACTGTCTGTCATGTAAAGATTGAAGCCGATGAGATGGAGTACTTAACACAGTCGAGAAATCCCACGGGATCAATACATAGCCAGAGTTATTACCTAGCGTATTATATTTATATTGGCACCACTGCTCTGAAAAGCTGCCCCACCGTGAACCACGTGAAATTGATGTCAAAGGTGACTCCGCATGAAAGGAGCATAGAAGATAATGTGGAAGCAAAACCAAATAAGAGTAGAATCCACAGAGCAGGTGAGCATCATAAGTATGCTGGAGCAAACCTCGATGGCCGTTCTTACAGATAAAGACTGGCTGAATGGCCATATACAGCGAAGTGGGCCTGTGAAAGATGACATTGATACATGGAGAGAAGCGACAAGAAGAGACGGACAGCTTGTCCTCTGCCGTGGCCCTCCCCAGCTCTCTGAGCGGCAGGACGGCACCATCTCATCTCTCCTGCTGTGATTTGTGCATCCGATCACAGAGGCGACCACTTTTACAGCTGCTGTATTGTCAGGGCTAAGCAGGATGTGGCACGTGGAGCCGGTGCTGTGTGTGTTCTCGTGTGTGTGTGCCTATGAAAGGAAGACATTAATTTGCTGTATCATTTCATGCTGGGACAGTCACCCCCCCCCTCAAACACACACACATACACACACACTTGCTCTAAAGCTATAGCTCTATAGCGGGCCTGTCTGCCATAATAAACAGCCCGTGTTGGAGAACTGAATTTAAACCAGGGCCATATCGCATATTTCTGTACATGAGAGGAGGGGGGCTGAGAGAGAAACACATCAATAAAGATGACACCGTTTAAGAGGCAGACAACCTTTACAAAAGAGCGCCGGGTTTAATGGGCTGGCCGCCTGGCTCATAAACCACAACCGCATCCGACTGCAACGGAGACCGAGAGGCAGCTTTACTCAAGGCTGCTGCAGAGAAATGTTACCACTCTGGATGCGACAACGGGTCTTTTTGCATGAGTCAGTCACGACCACAGGAAATCACACAATCTAGACTCAAGGACTGCAGAGCGATCAGCTGGGGCTGAGGTTGAAGGGATGTATGAGGTTTTTGCTGTGCTGTGCGGCGAACAACCACAGCTGATGACCATAATACCACAGTGCTAAAGTGGCACATGTTTCTCAGGGCCACAGTGTTCATCATGGCAGCCATTTTTAGTATTTCATTACTTGTTTTCTGCTTTTGTGGCCACAAGCATGATGATGCCTAATGGTGAGCAATCAGATGGAAACTGGCAATAAAGTCAAGCACTGCACACAAGCACAATTTAGTGGTACTTATTCCTTACATGACATGTTTTGTGAACTTTTACTGCAGGACATTTTTCCAGGAAATAATGCAATGACAGCTGTACTTTGCAGAGAAAGAGTTTTACATGTAAAACATTCAGAATAAACTCATGTAGAAGAAAATGTGCTTTGCATGCTAAAGACATATATAGTGTCTCTGGAAACATTGTGCTCTCCACTAGAATTTGAAACCACTTTTGTGCGTTTAAACAACAGTGGGATTTAAGAGATTACAACATTTAACCACGGCTGAGTGAAATGTCATGTCTGTAAAATTCATATCTCAGGAAACCCTTAATACTGCTGGTCAGCAACTGTTTTGAATCAATGCTGAAATCATATGAAGTGGCAAGTACTAAGTATGTTTCTAAATTGCCAGATAAACACAGCTCATGTTATTACTGTGTATTATTTTGTACTGTGTACTACTTAAGGTATCAACAATGTAACACTTTGTTCCACTGCTGCTCAGTAGTCATACTCTTAGTAATGTTCTTTGGGTTTTTTCCTAAGGCCTTTTTACAGTTAAAGGGACAGTTCACCCCAAAATCAAAATACACATTTTTTTTCGTCTTACCTGTAGTGCTATTTATCAGTCTAGATTGTGTTGGTGTGAGTTGCCAAGTGTTGGAGATATCAGCTGTAGAGATGTCTGCCTCCTCTCAAATATAAAGGAACTAGATGGCACTCAGCTTGTGGTGCTCAAAGCACCAAAAAAATAAATAAATTTGAAAACAGCAATGTCTCTTTCCAGAAATCATGACCTGCTACGCGAGCAGTTACGTCAGTCAGAGGCCTTTACGTGGGGAAGACAGACAGGACGCTCTGCCAATCATTGCATTCGGTCCGAATGCAATGATTGGTCAGAATTATCTTAGAACCATATGAGAATGGTATAATTATGAGTTCTTATCTCTGGTGGAATTCACTTACATTTCAGTGTGCCATCAGCTTATTAATAGCATTTTAACCTAAACAAAGAAAAGCGTAAAATTTCCAGAAAGGTAAGGGTCGCTTTAAGTGTTTCTTTTTTTTTTTTTTTTTTTTTTTAATTTTTTCAACATTTTTTGCACTTTGACCACCACAAGCTGAGTGCCATCTAGTTCCATCATATCCCACAGGGAAAAAAAGGCATCTCTACGACCGTTATTTCCAACACTCGGCAACTCACACCAAAAAAATCAGGAAGAATAAAAATATGTAATTTTTGATTTTGGGGTAACCGGCCCTTTAAAATGGAGTCAACTGGTGGTATTACGGATCTTAAGTAACTGTATCTGCTTGAGGCACAGTCTGTATTATTATATTTTCATACTGATATCGTCAAAAAAATAGAAAATTAGATGCCCAAATTACAACCACTAATGAATGCAGCATCTCAGCAGGCGATAATATAAACCACAGTATCATGTAACTGCTTGTAACTTACAACTGTAACACCAGCTTCATTAATCATCTACAGACATTAATTCAAGGTTAATTGCTGTAACCAAATGAGCTCTGAGATTGTTGACTTCCTCAGTTACCTTGGCCAGGGTCAGCTGACAATCAGCTTTTGTGAAACATACACTTCCGTGACTGTGGAAAACAAATTCTGCTCAGGGATCTCACAAATAAGCGATTGGTGTATTAAGTGTAATAACTGAACAGGAGACAGTGGCAGGGGGAGCGGCACAAAGCTACTGAATATCTCGAAGTATATCACATCATTTCGATGTAAATATATGCAAATGCATGCAAAACCAGACACTGACCTCAACTTGCCAGACACAGGAGCAGTAAATATCCAAATTTCAAAGTTTTTACCATTTTCTGTTTTGCCACCTGCCAAAAACACTCAACATTTTTTTTCTCATTAATATGCAAATGTGGGGAATCAGATTTGTGTGGTGGATTGAATTAATCCCTGCCACCCCTTCTGCTTGTGCTGTAATCACAAATTACAGACAGGCGTCTCTGACGGTAGGCTAAAGCCTTGAATCCTGTCAGAGGGTCTTTTACCTCGGGGGAGAAATCCCAATCAACACAACTGGTCAGACACACAGATACAGCAGCAGCATAGTAATGTGGCACATCCGCCGTCAGTCTCAAAGGGATATTAATTCTCCCTTTTCTTTTTCCCTTATCTCTCTGTTCTTGTAGCGTCATTGTGGAGCAGCTACAGTAGGCCCATGCTGCGGCCAGTTTCCTGACATGTTAATCAGCCAGCAATTTGTTCACATTTAGCAAGGGGGATGTTTGAGGAGATAAAATGGCTCCATCCTCTCTGTGCAATTCCCAAAGATTTACAGTTAATGAGGAGGGTGTGTGTAAAAAAACTGAGATCAGAGGGATGCCTCTGCTATTCATCCTCCTTTAAATTGATCCTATATCATAATGATGTGACTGCGTATGGATAACAGAACCAAAGCTAAATAGATGCAGCAGGCGGTTTCATCCAACTATACCGTCAAAAGCAAGCCTGAGGAGTGCAGATAGTTCCAATAAAATGCAACAGGTTTATTAGTTTAATTTCCTGTTTTTTACCAGGATGTATGTACAATACTCTGGAGAGAGTTTTACAGAAAGCAAGTGCGTTAGTTTGCACAGCGCATCCTGCAGATACCTCCCTCTTGGTCCTCATAGCTGTAATATTATACTATAATTGTTGAGTGTTTGCCGCTATATGCATGTGTGCACATTTCAAGTGTGAACCTGTTTACGTGTGCACTATTGAATTTTGTGTAAATCCTAATTCAATTGAACATGCGTATTGTGTCTCCTCAGCAGCTTCTCCCAGACCCAGATGGTTGCATGATGAAATAATAAAATGACATGAACATCCACCTGTAAGATGAGTGTCTGGTAAGCCGGGCAGACTGCTGAGATATTCATAAGCAGAGTCACGCTGAGGAGTGAAAGTGTGACGTCCCCCGTGAGCAGCATCAGTAGTTACATCTGTGAGAAAGGAGAGGCAACATGAGGGAAAATATAACAGGCCCTCATTGAGATGACAAAGAGGGACAGACAATGGGCGTAGCTGCATTATTTCAACTCCCCTCTGACAGTACTCTAATTTAATGAGGCACACTGTGAGCGCTCGGGTGAGTCTGTCTCACTTTGTCTGGAGCAAGGTCAATCTGCAAACACAAGGGCATGCCGAGGAAACAACAGCAAAACAAAGCCAGGCCTTGTAAAGAAAAAAATGAGAAAGTCAGATTACAAACCACCAACAGAGCAAACAAGAAAGACCACGCTGGCAGCCCAGAATATCCAAATAATTAAACTATAATAGCAGACATGTTGTAAACAATGTTTGCTGTGCAGAGAGTAGTAATAGCATTTTACTGAGGAGAGGACCTGGCCAGATTATTAAATGGTGTTGCTCACCTCCCCTGATGTGCTAAAGTGCGACACTGCAAACACTGCTATCATAGTCGCAGCGACGACAGCCAAGCAACAACAACAACAACGATCTCTTCCAAACAAACACACACACACACACTTAGAGAGAGCGCAACTCCAGCCTCTTGGCTTCACCACGTCCTTCCTCCCTCCATCTGTCTGTCACCACAGACACGCACGCCATTCCAGGCAGCAGTCGCCTGGCAACATGGCTCAGCCTCTGAACATATTTCCCAGTTCGGGTAAGATATACACTTTCAGCTACAGTGTTATTTCATTAGAACAGAGCGTGTGGGTTTGTGTTTCTGCATCTCTGTCTCCAGCCACCTGCTTTTATTGGAGCCTGCCCCCGGAGTGTTTGCTGGGGGAATATTAAAAAGACGACTGCCGTTGAACGGGATATTATAACATAATTAGCAGGGGTTCCGGGCTGGCACACCGCACGAAAACAGATGGCCTGCTAATTCTATTAGCAGGGCAAAAATGGCCGCATAGCTTTTAACACTGGTAGAGCGCTGTGACCTTCAAGCCCCTGGAAGTGGCCGGGTGCACAGACCCCCAAACTATTACAAGATACTTTCACTGACCCAGGACACTTCCTATTAGAGTTTTTATGAATTGGCAAGGCCTGTATGGGAAAACCTTCAGAGTGTAGTACATCTATATTATTCAGTTGTCATGTTTTGCTCACAAATAGATGGAGGCAGATAAGAATAACACCTTTAACTGTTTCACAGTAAGTGAAGTTAAGCCGAGAAGGTATTTATTGATTATATTACATACAAGTACCTCAAGTACTTGTGGTAGAAAAATATATGTTGCAGACCCTGATTGGCTGAGAATGAGCATTTTTCACAGCAGACATTTTGACTTGTAACAGGAAAAGCACAGGTGTTAATAACTAACAATAATAATTGTTCAGTTCTATTCAAGTGTCCCAGTAAGCCATGACTCTCCCACCCTCACTAAAATAAAAAAATTTAAATTAAAAAATGCCGTATAAGTTGTCTGTGCAAACAGATAATCACAACCCATATTTATGTTTATTGTAAGGTGACGAGCTCTCATATGCATGACCTTGTCACTCAAAAAATATGAATTATTACTCATAACTTGTTACACTTTTCAAAAGTAATGTTATTACTTTACTTATTACTCAGACTTTGCATACTCTTCTATGTGAATGTCAGGGGAATCACCGATTAGCATAGCTCGGGCTAACGATAGCCTGCAAAATGATTTTCTTACCTGGGGGTCTTCTGCTGTCTGTGACTGGTATTTTCCCAAGGACCTTTCTTAAAGATGGAAAGTCAATTGTAGAGATAGGCAACATGTCATCCAACACATAATGTAGGTACAAACAGCCACAATCTTAATTAGTTCTTTGTCACTTGTAGCCTGCAGCTGTCCACTATTAAAATCTGGACTCGGTTGTTTAGCCAGTGTGAGGCTACAGTCATCCTCCACTGCCGAGGAGGGCTCACCTTTGGCGGGGTATTTCCACGAGCTTCACGTTGGAAGTTTAAGGTCATATTTTTTTTTTTTACAATGGAAAGAGTCAAAGTAGTTGTCATCTTTCCTCCTGTCAAAATCATAATAATGGGAATATTTCCAGCTGCTGAATCTAAGTGTTTCCATCTTCCAAGCTAGCTTGCTGCTTTGCAATGTGCTCGCTTCTGGCTCCAACAAGAATTACCGCCCCATGGTTGTGTGCCTCCGTGCAACAGTCAAGTTTCTCTTACAGTTTACATCCATGTCAGTGAAAACATAGATGCTTCAGACACATTTTGCCCCAGAGGCACAGAAGATCTATACAATCAGCACAGTTTCAAGGTGGGCACCCAAGATTAGTGTCGCCACTTCAGTGTCTGACCAAATATTTCCCCCTCTGTTCCTGAGATATGATGTTGAATAATGGCCAGCAAAATGTGTGTGAAGTTTTGTCATTATTAGCATATGAATGATTGAATTAAGGGAAAAAAATATTTTGTGAGGTCACACTGACTTTGACCTTTGGCCTTCGACCACAAAATTCTTAGGAGTTTATTCTTCAGTCCAAATGGATGTTTGTGTCAAATTTAAAGAAATTCCCTCAAGGCTTTTTTAAGATACTCATTTTTCATTTTTTTCATTTTTTATTTCCTTTCGACCCCTCCCCGGGGTATCCACCTTATTTTCAAACACGGAAGTAAATAGTGATCAGCCTCCGTTTTTTTGTGCGTGACTTCCGGTCAGCCGTTTTCCCTCATGCTTTCCCTTACCGGAGTTAATGGTGCAAGCTAATTTTTTTTTCAATTTTCAGTTGTTTATGTTAGTCAATCAGTTAGTTAGTTAGTTAGTTAGTTAGTTAGTCTGTGTATTTTGTATAGATAACTGTGCCCACGTTTCCGTTATAACGGAAATTTATTCCCTCTAAACGCAAATAAATCGCACGTCAATCATAAACTATGAACCAAAAAAGCA
>NC_065523.1:14048157-14090943 GCF_006386435.1 Epinephelus moara | reverse complement strand
AGCAGCAAAGCTAACATCAGATCGTCATCCGTTAAAAGCCTCCCGTTGTCGGATACGACATGAAACTACTCCAATTAGCTCAATCATGTTGTAACTAAGACATCCGCTGGAGAAAATATTTTTTTCACGGGCCACTTTGTGAGTTTAGTGAGTTATTACAGACACGGCTAACGGTTAACAGCTAACGGTTAGCCCAGCTAATCTACGATAACCATGTTATTAATTACACACAGAGAAAATACTAAGGTTTGTTCAGTCATTGTGTTTATAGACTTTACAAACATCAGATTAGTCTAAACGGTGATATAATGACGTGAAAAATGTGATATATACATATATATAGCTAAACTCAGCAAGGTAAACAACAAGGCGATTCCTATTTACACAGTGGTAAGAGCGCTGGACCGGAAGTGTCGCACAAAAAAACGGAAGCTGGCTGCGTTCTGTTTTGCTTCCGTGTTTCCCTGAAAAATAAGATGGATAAGGGACAAACAAAAATAGCAATAACAAATCAGAGCAGGCGGCAACCAACAAAATAAATAAAACAGAATTAGTGTACATACGTACAAGTCAAAGCAAGTCAAGAGAAACTATTCAGGATTTTCAACAAATTTGACAAGACCTTTACTTTTCGAGATGACATTAACTTTTGAAACTTGTAAATATTTGGATTTACTCTATAGAACAGTCCGACCAACTCTCTTCTCTCTTTGTTAAAAAAGGAACACACAAGTACATAATGATATTCGTCTCCTCGATTGCCAGTCAAACAAAGAGTACATTGCTGAGGGACATTTTCACGGTCATACCTGCGCTCAGAGATATGTAACTTATGATTTCCACACCGAAACTTAGACAAATAAATCCTTTCGGCAGGTCTTAACATAATCAAATAAGGCTCAAAAGTGAAATCAGTTTTAAACAATTTATAACTATCACATAAAGGGTTGCTTTGTAATTTCGCATGCCATCTCTGTAGTTCCGTGTCAGATAATCTACGTTCAATCATTAATTTTAAATACTTAGGATTCATCCGTCCAGCGTCATGCCATAAGTACGATAAACCACAATCATCAAGAATATTTTTAACTTTGAAAATCCATTTACACTGAAAAATATTGTCGTCATACAAAATCTTGAAAACAATAAACACAATCAAAGAGATTTTTGTTGTATTATGACTAATTAAATGTACCCAAAAGTTAATCATTCTCATGTTTACCTTTAAATCTAGACTCTACATTTAATGTATTCTGATTGGCTGCTACCTAGGCTAGGTCTCTCTTGTAAAGGAGATTTTCAGTCTTAATGGGTCTTCCTGGTTAAATGAAGGTAAATAGATAAATAAAATATATGTCATTTTGGGAGTCACTGGCAAACGACCTATTCTATTGAACAGCATGTGTTAATAACAATACCAGGATCTTGAAACTGAATCAGTGAAATGAAATTCAGCCATCGTTAATTTGATCATTTACACCTTCTGTGACTTGTCAAAATGTGATCTGTGTCAAAAGCCTATTTCAGCAGCTGTAACTCAAATTAGTTGCTAAATGCAGACTTTCCAGGCGACCTTTTTCACAGAATACATTTCGACTTCTCAAAGCAAGTAAAACACAGGTGTAACCAATGACATTAATCATGGCTCTGCTTCACTACTAAATACAGTGCTGCCACTGATAATATTATTACTTTACACCTGTGTTTGATAAGTCGTTCCCACCAGAAAATGACTGAATGAAATGTAATTCACACACCCTTTATGAAGTAGGTGGTGCAAGAGGTTTGGTGATAGTAACTACTTGCAGATCATGCAGTGGCTGCTGTTGGGGCTTTTTTTCATGCCCAAAATGAATACAAGGAAAGCTTTATTGGTGATGCTTTTCATTCAGCAGAGCAGGGTTACATAAAATTAGGTCTTACAACACGGTTCATATGAAAGCTTCTTCCATTTTGGACATGGTTCATTTCAGTGTTATTAACGCTGTTGTGATCAAGCCCTTTTGAATCAAACCAGAAGAAAAGCTGGATTAATGACAGACACAAAGAGCTAACAGGAGTAGGTTGTGATTTATGGTGCAGTATGGATTTTTTACCCTGTTGAAGGCATCACCTCAACACTAGACAGATGAATTGTACAGAGACGATAACTGAAGCTTTTTTTCCACCCAAAACACACTGTCGTCTCCAACATTTTGCACTGGCATCTGAAACCTTTGGGAGAAAATTGTGGTTCTAGTGTTTGTGGTTTCTCTGTAGCTGCAGTAGGCTTGATGATGCATTGATCTGGGTTGATGTATCGAGTCAATTACTAACGATCACGTATCATCAAAGCAAAATGAAAACGATCGATACATATCATCATCTTTAAGGTAAATTCCTGTGCCACGTCTGTGTGAGCCCGGTCGCATTCCGAAGTCGTCGAAATCTGGCGCTTGGGCAGTGACTTGCAGCATCAGAAACCAACGAAAAAAAGGCATCCTTTAACGTTGGCAGGTTGCCGTTGTAGTTTAATGGTGCACAGCGGCGTCAGGGGGATAAGTGGCAGGACAAGGGCGAAAGTTAAGGTCTCGAAAGTCTGAGTGGGGCCATGGATGTGTCCATCAAACACCGACTTTCACCCGAGAGAGCGGTGGTCGCGTCCCGTAACATTGTAAGGCCAAACCCTGCTGTTTTTCCCTAAACCTAACCACGTGCGTTAGTTGTTGAAGGACAAAAACGTCAACTCGCAGTGTTGTACCAACGTGGTGCATTTATTTTGAAAGAGACTGTATGTGAATTTCCTATGAAAACAGAAGTGTATTTTGAAAGCAGACAATTCATGTAAAAGACACAACTTGACACAATGTCCCAGAACGTCACCAACCAACGCACCAAGGGTACCTTGCACATTGTATGTGGATGAGAAGTCCATGACCAAACATGATCAAGGTTGGAGTGAGAATGTGTTGTCTGTGTGACTGTCAACCAGGCAGACAACGCTAAGCAGCCAAGAAAAAGATGACGAAGATATTAACTCCCCTCTTGGAGTAAATTAGCGAAGTGGAAATATTTTGGATTTTGGAGAAAAGACAGGTCAACAGCAGAGCACATGAACGATAACAATGCCGTTACGAAACAAAATAACTCACTCAGAAAACACAATGAACCTAGCTGGGCAGGTCTCCTAACTTGTTGCTCCATTTATCGCAATATTAGAAACTCTGTTTAAATAATGTCAAGCTGAAATTCAAATGGTTTGTTCTGCTGGGAGATGCAGTGATGAAGGGCAAGTAAAGGTGAGTTAGGACAAGTACAAATAAAACATGTTATTTGTTAAGCTATGAGTGGAGGAAAAGTCCACTAGCTTCTAGGCTAATTTATGAATTGTAAAAGTGCTTAAGTTATGGTGATTAGTAACAAATAATTATATTGTGTATGAATCTTAACAGTTATTACTGAGCTGAATCTTATACTCATAACATATACTATAAGTGAAACTCATATACATGCACATGCTCAGACATGCTTAGGATGCATTACCCATAGGCAGAAGTGTTTTATTGTAATATTTTAAGCAATAAATCAGACTTGGACTTTATTGCACAAATTGCATAAGAGTTTATAAACGGATGATTTAATATAATTTTGCTGCTAATTCATGAAGAATGTTTGCTGTTTTTTGGAATCTTTGTTCACTGTGAGGGAATGCAAGAAAAACAAAGCTTTCGTGATGAATCTAGTGTAATATGCAGTGGGTTATTAATTTACAAATGGTCATTTTATGGGCTGCATGTTTACAATATTAATGTAATTATTAAATTATATATTTCGGGTGAAGCAACACAATGGTTTGAATTCAAGGTGTGAGAAAGAATAGTATCAGTAACATTGTTAACACTGTGCTACATTACAGAGAAATACAAAACCGTACTAATGAACCTTCCTTAATATAGGCCTATATTTTATCTACAAGTGTATGTCACACACTGAGCGTGCCGCCTGTTAATGACGCTGTCAGCAAAGCAGTAATGATTGTGCTAAGTGGCTAATGGGCATGTTGCTACTTCCATGTTTCAGATGATACGTCATGTTTGTAGTCAACGACTGGTAGGCAAATGTTTGCCTGCAGAGTTTACATATCACCTTGGGTTCGTCCTTCCCCTTCTCAAAATGATCAGACACTTTGGATTTCCTGCCCGACATGTTATTAACATGTGCACATGTTTTTTTGTTGTTGTTGTTGTTTTTTACTGCGACTTAGCGACCAGTGAAATCTTGCTGACTATTGACCTTTCTGGTCGACTCACGTTTGGTTGACTATTAAGTGGACGCCCTAGTTACTGGAGTCAATTCCAAATAAACTTTACTGCACATAAATGGTCACAATGTGTTTTGTATTTTTTTTTTTCTTTTTATAGCCAAAAGCAAAAAAGAAAGGGGTGGCAGTTTCTTCTGTAAGTGATTGTGTTAAATTGGCTTATAATATTGTCATATCTATTGCAGGCTTAAAATCTAAATGACATTGTATTTTATCAGACTTTGTGATATTAGCAAAAACCATATCATTGTCCAAAAAACTGATCAATTGTATCATGATCAAACTAGTGATTTAGACCCCTAATATCTATAAAATTACTTTTGATTGTATACTATGTATGTATAAATGGTGGAAATTTTTGAATCAGTCCTTTACATAAAAGGGTAGATAAGCTGTAACCACATGGGTTCATCTATTTAGCATCAAAATGGGCAGTAGAATTAAACATAACGCCACTGTCATTCCTGCTTCTTAATATATTTTATCATCTCTCCTTTCAGTTAAACATCCATCTTGGCCACACAGGCAGTAAAAACCACTGCAGCTCTGAAATGTTATCAGAGCATAAAGCATTACAGATATTACATTTTGAAATATTAAAAATATCATCTTTTATGTTTTTATAACAAAACCACATTCATGTTCATGAATTTTTATCAGGACTCTCTGTGATTCTGATCCGCCTGCTTAATACTGAAAGCATTGATATACTAATACAGTTTTATGTATAGGAGCCGTGGAGCTAGAGCAGCTGAACGCTGTCTGACTGGCCACATCCAAACCTCTGCTCTGCCCCGAATACTGAGCGGAACCTCAGCCTCTGACTGTCATTCTCACACCCACTCACTTTTCATCTTTACCTCAGCCCCACCGTTCTCCCTCCCAGGTTTCAATATGCCGTCCTTCATCCTTCATTTCTCAGAAGATTCCATTTACCTTCTCTATATATTTCACTGACACATTTTCCAGCCCTTTTTCGCTCTTTCTTTCAGCTCCCCCCTCATCCCTTTGCTGTCCCTCTCTCTCTAAAGCAATCATCCTTCTTCCTTTCTGTCTTTATTTACATGACACAGAGGTTCTCTTAGAGGCAGGTGCGGATGGCAAAAGGCAGGCTTTTACAAAACAGTTCAGGTTTTAATATCTTCCCCTTGCTTTTCATCACAACCCAAGAGCTTCATAGCAGAACTAACAGTCCTCTCGTAATCGCATTGTCCTTCTGTAAATATCATGGGCCCAGTCTCATCTTTATTTTATTACTACCTCTCTCACTAAAGACCCCCAGTGTGGACCAATATCGTTTAGGCTTGAGGGCCAGCCGACGCTACTCTGATATCATCCACCCCTGCCCTGCACAAAACACTGCATGAGAAACACAAAGGGCTTCTTCAGTTTGGAATAAAATCCAAACCAATGGTTACATTTAAATTTAGTCTAATAGTACAAACCTAGTCAGAACAATAGTCAGAAAAATTATATCTCACATCATGTCACAGAAAACTATATAGACTGAAGAATGTAGTAGGCCTATATATTTGATATAACTTAGAATTGGCAATAACGTGTTGATAGGAAAGTGTAAAACAAATGAGTTTTCCTAGTGTACAAATACACAACTTTTTGTTGTTTTTGTTTACTTGAAAATTGGATATGCCTTGGTGGTCGACAGGTTAAAAAAATCAATCCATTCCTTTTTGTATTCACAGTGGATTAATCCCACAAAACACTCACAGAAGGGGTAAATGCTGCTTTGACTTTTGCTTAGTGTACCAAGAACTGCAGAAACATAATCACTGAACGGGCATTTAACCCCTCTATGGACTGGGTGGCTCAGCAGGAAGTGTGAGCCGTTCATCGTGACGGCTGGCAGTTTGATTCTTGGCTCTGCATTTCAAAGTACTTTTGAGCAAGACACTGAAGTTCCATAACTTTAGGTGGTTTGATCAGTGTTTCGCATGGCAGCTTGCTGCAACCAGTGCGTATCAGAGGCAAATCGCAAAGCACTTTGCAGTCCATCACCCACAATTCTTTTTTAAACAAATGTCCCGAAATGCACTTGCAATTAGAGCCACACTTGTAAAGCAGGCAGGCCGATATATACAGATATATCCTCTGAGCTGTGTCGGCCAAAAAGTAAAAAGAAATTGCCAGCCAGAAATGTCAAACTAGGTCTGTAGTGATTCAGAAACAGTGTAACCACTACATCTGTCCATCAGAGTACACTGTACCCTGGTCACGATTCTTATAGAATAAAAAGTACTTAATTACATTTAGGTAACACACTGATTTTTCAAATTTCCAAATATCATTACCAGCCTCAAAAATGTGATAGGCTTATACTTACAGCAGCTACTTCTGTGCATATAAATGTAATCCTTATTTAAATCCTTATCTGAATACTGAACTTCAGTGGCAGTTTAAAAAATGGAAATATGATAAAACATAACATTATAAAAACTTTAAAAATCTATCATTTTATTTCAGCTTCCACTGCAGAGAAAATACAATACAAAGTGCCTTATTGATCCCCCAGGAAGGAAAGTATAGGACAAACAACAGATGAGACAATAGGCAACTCAACACAATACAAAATAAGGGCACTGCACTGTAATAGATAGTGTAAGCATGACTGTACTTGTACTGTATATGACATCAACATGAACATATTCATGGTCCCAAACATTACCACAATCCACAGTACAGCCTACAACCTACTCATCAGCATCACATTATCATCAGCATAATCAACAGTAAACTTCACTGCAGCAAATTAAGTCAATTTTTAAGCTGCATAAGAAAAACAAATAAAACACTTGCCCAAAGGACACATGTCAGATATCCAAAACTGATTCAATCAAAAGGAGTTATTAAGAAATAAATATATTTGAGTTAGTGTGCACAATAAAAATACTGAGTAGATTTATGAGGAGTCTTTGGGCGACTAGACCCCATCGTGACACCATCATATTTTACGGGGATCGTGAAGGAACATTTCCTGATGGAGTCTAGACACTGGTCGGGGTGAAAGAGTGGAGAAAAAAAGCTCAGCTGAAGATCTGGATGAAAGGGAGGAAGTTAAAATTTGACAGCAAGGAGACGATTAGCTCACAGAGGTCGTGGCGAAATCTGATTGAAGAGAAACGTGTGAGAGCTCTCTGTTGCAAAGCAAAAAAAAATCTAAATATATAGTAAGCAGAAGGCATGAAGAGCAGCGTTCCTTTGACTTCGAGTTAAAGTTAAGCCCGCTAAAGTAATCTTAAATCAAAGGCATCAGTGGTGGCCTCAGTGACTGAATATACACCACTAACACATCACAGTCAACTGGTTTAGTCAAATGGCAGAGCTGGACATTATGATGAAGGGTTTTGTACATTTATGTGTCTTCTCATTGTCAGGTCGAAATTTCAGGCTGATATTCATAAGCACAGGCGTAGATTTTTAGGGGGAAACGGGGGACACAGCCCCCTCAATATTTTCAAAAGAATGGTTAAGTATGTGCTGGTAGGATGCAACTTTGAAAGAAAAGGTTGCTTTCTGCCATAAAACAGGGAAAAGACGCAACTATGCATAACTGACGCCAGAAGTAACACATTTCCACCATAAACTGATGCAGAAAACGCACAAATAGTTGCATAAAATCCACATAAAAAATTGCATAAAGATCCCATACTACACTCCCATTTATAAGCAACAATAACTGACTCATGTCCATTAAAAGCAGCACATACAACAAACATGCACACTCAAGTTTTACTTCACACTCCGCCTGAACTTCCTCAGAGCCTGAACAGATGTTTTGTCCAACAGAGATCTGAGCTCCATCTTTTCCTCCGCACAGAGGAGGAAGAAAAGGAGGAGAGAATAGTTGGAACAAAGCAGAGAATCCCCATCAGACTCCATGTCAGCTGTTCTAAATAATTCGTCAACAGCAGCCACTAACATACCACTGGCTATCTTAAACACAGTGTGAATAAAACTGTGACACACGTCACATGTGTGCAGTCATGAGAAACGTCTCTGAAGTTCCCTTTTCGTGGGGTCCTTCATTATAATCAGCCAGCACAGCCTCTCCCCACTGTTCCTGCTTTATGGTGTGCGTCATGTCGTCAGCTGTTTATTAATGGATTCCCACCGGAGCATCACATGCAACCCACAACTCACTTGATTGCTGCAGCACAAGAGCGATTCAACCTACTTACTGTGCGGCCAGTTTATGAAAGCTTTCACACTGCTCTTCAGTCTTTCCTGATGGAAAATCCTCCCTGTATGTGCACAGGCAATTACGTGTGTTATGTTGTGTTTGGAGTAAATAGAGGAAGAAGTGATGAGTTTGCATAGCTAAAAAATAAAGCTGCACCGGAAAGAACTTAATACAGAAATTACAAGTCAAGAGAAGTTATGTTTTACAGCTTTAATCTATGGTGAAATATTTGTTTAAGCTCCAGACAGACTGCAATTACACACTCCAAATTAGCAGCAACGGAGCTCTGCTACATATTGTACAAGGCATCATGCTCATAGTCATTAGCTGGAGCGACAGCACATTGATGATTATTATTCCCATCATTGCACACGCACCTTTGTGCAGCTACTGTAATGCAGTCGTTTATTTATTCACTTTGGATTTCATGACGACGCGGCTCATTAACACAACACACATCATCCCATGTCACTTTTTTAAGGATCCCACATTATTACTGTCCGTGGCTGCATCACACACACACACACACACACACACACACACACACACACACACACACACACACACACACATGCATGGCAGAAAAGACTGCAGGAGCGCTTGAGGGAGAAACGACTTTGTTTTGCTGTCATATTCTGCTGCCACCATCGTAATCACTTTGCACGCTGTTTTGTTTACTGTGAAACCCTCAGAATATTGTTTTTCATATAAAGTTTATTATCAGTGTCTCTATATAAATCACACCTAACGTAGCTTGTCCACAAACGCATGCAATTTATTTTCATATAAAACCAACAGTAAATAGAAACCATCCGTGTCACGCCACTCCTGAGTGATATGTGTGGTTGTTTATTGTAATCTAATTGTTCTGATTTTCTTTTAAACATAATCCTGGGATGAAAAATGAAACATCAGCTCTGAGGTCAGGTGATCTTGGCGCAGATGCTCACCAGGAGATCTGCAACCAGGAGTAAATGACTGATTGCTCTGATGCTGAGATGTAAAACGCAAAGTACACAGAAACAGTCAGGGCGAGTAATTGGCCCACTGCAGCAGAGATATTTGTATTTCCCCAGCTGAGAAATAACCGGACCTCAGGAGCACCCGAGGGAGAGGGAGAGGGAGAGAGAGGGAGAGAGAGGGGGGTAGAGCAAGACAAACTTGCAAAGCCTTACAAGTAAAGATAATTCTCAAGTGCAGTGGGGGAAAATTGGCAGATTGAGGAAGAATAAGTGAAGGAGGCAAAAATCCTTTGCATTTTAATGAAAAGTCTGAATTGAACGTAAATAAAGAAAGAATACAGAAGTACATAAACAAAAAAAGCAAAGAAAACAGCATCAGCTTTGGAGGTTTTGATGGAATTCTTAACCAGACAGGAGTGTGTGTGTGTGTGTGTGTGTGTGTGTGTGTGTGTGTGTGTGTGTGTGCGCGCGTGTGTGACTGTTACACACTCGTGACGAGGAGGACTGACACACACCTCACTCAGGTGTGAGGAGAATGTGTGATGACTTGGGCTTGGACCTATCAGCTCACATGAGTGATCGGGGACTTCAGTGGAAAGAGGGCAATCGGCCGTTTGAAGAATTCATGAGGTTCTGAAAGAAACGTCTCATAAGCAAGCGACTATTTCACAGAGTCAGCTGGACAGAGATCTTTTACAACTAATGAAGGGTAATAGCCAGTGTGATGGACCAACATTTCTCACAGTGACCTTTCAGGTATGCACAGGCTTGTTTTTGTGTGTGTGTGTGTGTGTGTGTGTGTGTGTGTGTGTGTGTGTGTGCACTGGGAGAACAGCTTGCCTGATAAAAGTGGATAGAGCAAAGCTTCTTGAAGGACGAGTGACCTCATACATCATGCTGGCATTCCTCTGCCCAGTGGTGAAATGAGGGATTTTCTATCACACTCCCTTCTCTCCTCACATTTGAGTACACACACACACACACACACACACACACACACACACACACACACACACACACACACATTTGCACCTCTATACTTGTGAGGACCTTCATTGGCATGTGTTTCCTAGCCCCAAACACTGATCCAACACCTCATAACCCCCCAGCCTTACCCTTACTTTGACCTATACGCCTAACCTTTGGCCTGAGACAAAAGTTTAAAATGGCACTGATCAAAATTTATATCAACAATGGGTCAAATGACTAAAGGTTGCTAGTG
Source organism: Epinephelus moara (assembly GCF_006386435.1). Taxonomy (NCBI): domain Eukaryota; kingdom Metazoa; phylum Chordata; class Actinopteri; order Perciformes; family Serranidae; genus Epinephelus; species Epinephelus moara. Next base: position 14,080,261 of record NC_065523.1, on the reverse strand, counting down.
ATACAAATAATAATCACTTAACTCTACTTTTAGCATCTTGCAGCTCATTATTTTGCTTTTAAGGCCTAAAACTTCACACTCATCAACCCATCCTGTTTTCAGCTAGTAGCAAACCCACTGTACACTACCTGTCCAGTGCCAACAGCAGACAGACACAGTTAGAGACTAGCTGGTGAATATAGTGAGGCATTTAGGAGCTAAATAGCCAGATATTTCTAAAACAGATGGTGGAGGCCAAAAGCAGAACTAAAAGTAGGGTACCACCTTAATTGGACGAAGAGTATTTGTAACGTTTTAATAGCTTATTAGTTGACATTTAACAGCTCAGTGGTGCATAGGCTCCTCATAGGTTGAGTGAATAGTTCAAGTTCAACTAAATTCTGTTGACAATATGTTGGTATGTTCATAAACTGTCACATACACTCTAGATAATTTATTAGTCTGTCTGTGGACAAAGCAAAACAGCTGAATTCTTGAATATCAACTAATAAGCTGTTGAAATAGTACAAATACTATCAGTAGCTGAACTATCCAGATAAAGTGTTATTAAAAGTAAAGTGAAAATTTGACTTATATTTGCCATGTGACCAGAAACACAACACCATATGAATGCTAATGTTGCTGTGTGTCTGCTGGATGTGTAAGCAGCCAACTGTTTGCCAACATGTCCACAATATCAACTTTATAAGGTGATATGTCAGTGTTGAGTATGGAGCTTGTTTGGCTGCTCCCAAAATGGCCAACAAAGCAATTAATTCTATAGAAATAAAACGAACGTAGAAGAGACAATCCTATTCAAATCAGCAGAGAAAGATGGTCAGAGTCGCGGCCATTTTTATGTGTACCATTGCCATTGTGACTGTCGCATTAAGCTAACTTCCTTATAAACAAACTGACTTACGGTAAGTTGAAAACAGTCACTAAGGTGGGAAGCAATGACAAAATGAGCAGCGTAATAGGAAGCATGGAGAGGAATCTTTGTTTTTTGCACTTTCTCTGTTTCCATGCTGCTAGAGTGGAATTGGAGATTGCTGGATTAATGTAACAGCGTTACCCACTGAGATAACTAACTCGTAGTCTAAGCTGTTCCAGCAGACACTTGACTACATTTTTGCTTATTTTATCAATAAACATAGTAAACTTACATAAGGAAAGGAGACATTTTCTCCTATTTTCTTTTCAAAAAGCAATATCCAACTGTACAACAATCAAAGTTTCTCTCTTTCACCGAACTAGCTAACTCAAAACACACTTCATTTAAACTCAACAGAAACAAAACAAAACTCACCAAAACAATTTTAGTTAGTCTTGTTGATCATCTGGTTAGTTAGTCCACTGTTCCAACAATCACTTGCTCTGGTTTGGTTGAAATAAACCCTGAATTCACTGAGTTGGATGTTAAAGGTCCAGTGTGTAGGATTTTGTGGCACCCAGCCGTAAGGTTCTAGAATTGAAACTTCGTCTGTGTGCCAAGTGTGTAGCGGAGCCACAATGGCCAACGCAAAATGCAAATGGCTCTGTCTAAAGCCAGTGTTTGGTTTGTCCGTTCTTGGCTACTGTAGAACAACATGGCAGACTCTGTGGAAGAGGACCTGTTCCATATACACAGCTCATTTGAGGATTCCCAAAACACAAGGATTCCTGGTTTCAGGTGATTATAAACTCATGAAAAATTAGCTGTGAATATTATTTACCATTTCTGCCAATATATCCCCTAAATCCTCCACACTGGACCTTTAAAATATAGTGGATCTACACACTTTTTACCCCGGCAGTCTCTTTCTGCGTCCCAGCTGTCCACTGAGCAGCTGCTCTAACTCATTCATCAGATCAAGTTTCAACAAACAAGCAGTTATTGAAGAAAGAAAAGAAACAGGGAAATACAGTCATATCTTAAAAGTATTGAATTGCTTATTTGAAAACATAACTAAATTCTCGAACTAACGACCATGACACACGTTATGGCCTCACCGGCATGTGTTGTCACCATAATAACCAACAACAATCACTGGTTTCTCTTGGACTTGTCAAATTACCACAGCGAGCAGTTCAATGTCCTCACTACCCATTGTATTATTATATGGCCAATTCTCTTTGTGTGACAGAACAAACACCTGTTGTTTGGATGTCTCTGGACTAATTGTTCTGCTATCACTTGATATATGTAAAATGGCAGTCAGAAAGCATTTATATATTATGAGTTCTGTTTTCTTGTCCAGTAACAAATGCTCTAATATTGGATTCTGCATTTGGGGGTGTAAATACACAGTTTATCCAATCAACTGTGATTTGAGGCAACCAGCCAATCTCTCCCATTATTAGTTTGTGGGTCATTGTAGCTGGCAGAGCTCTATCACGAGTCGGAGGTGTGTGTTTGGATTTCATTTGGCAAAAAGTTTGTTTTACATTTCCAGACGTACTGTGGTTGCAGTCTAGAATTTCAATCACATCTCTCTCAGAATGATACCTCGCTAACAGATTCCATCCACTGGGAAGTATGTTACACAAAGATGCTCTCAACAGCTCTTTAAAGAGAGGGGAGGACAGGACAATATATCTCCACTTTCTAAATATGTCCTTGCTCTCCAGGTCTAATACACTAAAATTGGTCCTCACAAAGATAGAAGTTCGAAGTCACACATGTATTTACACAGGTACACATACATCCTTAAACCTCAGAAGGTCAGGCTACTGTGAGTTTCTGCCTGTTTCCATAACACTGCCAACCCAGAGTCTGCACTTAACCTGCCTGTCAATCAGCTGACAAACCATACACAGGCTACCCTATAGGTAAGTGGACACACATACACACACACACACACACACTTATACACCCACGGAGATGAATCTGTTTCCTCTCTCTCTGTTGTGTAATATTAGCGTGCAGTACGGCTATCTGTCAGTAATCTGGAGATGTAGCAGGAAGCTCAGCAGTACCTCATCTGAGCAAAAACTTGCTGATTAGCGCCGGAATTATCCTATTAACAGAAATGATTTCACAAGCTTCAGCATACAAATGAGTCACTTACAAAAGTTTCATCTGATACTGGTGCGAAACTTATTAAATCATTTAATTGTGAGATTAAAGTGGGCTAATTTGACAAACCAGCACTAATCAAAAATGACAATAGGACAGCCTCGAGGCCCGAGCGCGGATTGCAGGCACTCGGTTATTTATATATTTTTAATAAGACTGACTGAAGGGACTGAAGGGTGTCAGTGAGGAAATGAGAGAAACCAAACAGCTGAAACTGCAATAAGGAAGAGATTGGAAGGACACGACGTATAATGAAATATTTTTTTTGGAGGGGGGTGGAAGGAAAAAGTGTGTGCATGTGTGTGTTTGCCGCATCAGGTCGGAGCTAAGCACTGAGACGATCAGGCGAAAGGCACAATTGGTGCCTGGTGAAGCAGACACACATGCTCAAAACAACCTGAGATCCAGAGATGATAACGCTGGAAGAAGCGGACTGTGATTAATCAGTGACAGCTAACCACTAATTACAACCCCCAATCAATTACCTCAACGCTCATTATCTAGTCAACACACCACCTGGAGAGCACTAATGCGCTTTACTTGCTGTGGGCAGAATCAGCATATACACTTGTCTTTTAAAAAGCACTGACACTGAATGGAAGGTGGGGGAGCTGCTCAAGAAGGAAATGTGACCAGTGTGTAGTTAGTGTGTAATTCTGTGTGTTTGGAAAAAATCAAGTGAATAATCCCCTATATGTATTAATGCATTGTGTCTTTATAAAGGAAAGGGAATATGCAAACATGTGTGTGGTGAGAGGGAAAATCTCTGCCACGGCCAGAAGCCTCCAGCCTTCGCTTTACATTTTGAGCGAGACTAAAGATTAAAGCTCCTCTTCCCAGCAGCTCTCTAACAGAGCACAACCCAATTACACCTCGCCGGACCTGCACCACGAACCAAGGGGGAAGAAAGACAGAGACGGAGAAAAGAGAAAGAGAGAGACAAAAGGGAATGACGATGAGGGAGGCTCGGAGGGAGGGATGACTGGGTTGCAGAAAAGAAAGGAAGCCGACTATAAATGGGGGAGAGGACGCTGAAGGAGAGATTGACTTGAAGGAGGGGTGAGAAGAGCAGAGTTGGAGGGATGATTGCAATGCAAAGGAAGGTGTTAAGAACAGAGAGCGAGGGGGGAAATTGGATAGAGAATATCAGAGGTGAGAGGAAAGCAATGTCAGACGTCTCCTCGGGGGATCAAATACTGTATTCAGTTAAAAGGTGCGATTTCAAATGGCGGAAAGAGTTAATGTTTGAAACATAATAAAGCGGAATCATGAATCATGTTGCATGACGTCAAGAAGAGGACACCACTTCTGCAAACCAAAACAGTTCAACAACTGTTGCTTGTATAGACACAAAATCAGATACAGACATTCATGATCCCAAGAAGATGAATCCCACTGCCTTTGGTGGTTTTAGTTGTCCTGTGGCGCCACCATGAGTTGGACATTTATGCAGGCATGTGCAGAGGTTACTTGAGCACCTGTCTCTTTGCCATGTGATGTCCAAAGTTCCCTTTTGTAAAGGTTTTTTTTTTTTTTTCTGAAGGCCAACCCATGGCCCTTATCAAGTAGAACATTTAACAAAGCTATGAATTAAATGAACTGGCTGCCGTCAGTCAGTTTACCTCACAAGATGACCTTTCACCAGCAGCATCTGATATACCAAGAGAAACGACATTGTAATTCACATTATATGAAGTCCAATTAGATCGGTTAACAATAGGTTAACTCAATGGATGACCATGACTATGAGCATATAAGATTAATATGGTTTTACTGTCCAGTTTTTAATAAATATAAAGTCACTGTAAGTTACATTTTAACACATTCATCCTCATAATAGAAAATTCTTTTAAAAAAAAATAAAAAATAAAAAATCCTTCGTAGGTGATATGGAATTTTAAAAGAATTCCTGTTTAGGGTGCTCCTGACAATGTTCTTGTCCAATTTCATGTGATTTTTCTGTAGAGTTTTTACTTTACTTTGCCAAAATCCCCTTCTGTTTTAACAGGGTGAGGGACAATGACAACAGTGTGATGCAGTTTGTTGTAAGGTTCCATGTTACAGTATGGGCTGCTGTAATTCAACAGGTGATGCTGTGCATTATCTTCATGTACTGTATGGTGTTTTAAAATATTGTTTCACACGCCCCTTTTTAACTGTGAGCACCTGCCCCTCTAAAGGTGTTTTTTAGTAAAATGTCTTAACAATTACTAGATAGATTACCATTAAAGGGGACCTATTATGCTCATTTTAAGGTTCATAAATTGGGTTTCTACTAGAACATGTTAAAATGCTTTGGTTGTCAAAAACGCTTTGATTTTCCTCATACTGTCTGTGCTGCAACACCTGTATTTACCCTCTGTCTGAGATGCTCCATTTTAGCTCCCCCTCCAGAAGAAGCCCAGTGTGCTCTGACTGGTCAGCATTTCCGGGTCATAGGTATCCATGCACTGTCAGTGAGGTTGATGGAAAGACTGTTAAAGAGAAAAGGGGCACTTTCTACCATGAAAAATCACCAATAAAAGCGTCTAAACACAACCGGACATGTTCCAGCAGGAATATCATCTGAAATCGGGGAGAAATTAACAACATTGATGTTAGCATGTAGCTACATGTAACAGCACACGTGGCGTAAACACTTGCAGCAGATGGTAATATAAAGAAATCAGCTGGAAAAATTGATGATCCGCTGACCTTCCATCGAACTACATTATCAGATCAGAATTTTACTTGCCTATAGGCTACTTAAGTCTATGACGAAATACTTCTAAAACTGATGACAGTCCCATCAGCCTCAGCTGTACTTTGTATTAAGTAATTACTTGTGAATGCTAGGATCCTCACACTCTAAACAAAGTTGGTTTACATCCTGGACATTTGCATCGGCATGCTAACATTTTATACATTAGCATTTATCTCAAAGCCCTGCTGTGCATAGCCTCACAGAGCGGCTGGCATGGCTGCAGATTCTTGGTCTTATTAAGAGACATTTTGCATTTTGAACCTGACCAAAAATTACCACTTTGCATTGACAGGATCATTTTGTTCCATAATTATGTTTTTCTCAGTCAGGCAGATAGCCGGTCAAAATTAAACCAACTGTTGTTGTCAGAGGACATAATTTGTCAGTCTTGAATGAAAATATCTTTTGCCCTTATGTCTGCATCACTGTTACTCCTCGCAGCTACAACCACCCAGTTGAATAAAACAAGGTCATCCTGTTCTCTCTGGTTGTCCAAAAACATTCAGGAAAAAGAAGAAAATCACTAATTTAGGAAGGAGTCAACAAGCAGGCTGAAGAAAAGCAGTTAAACTAAAACATGTCATCACAAATTAGCTCAGATTGTTGATATGGGTGGAGTTGGTGCCAATGACCATACCCAACACCAGACTTTTACGTGGGCAGATGAGCCAGTATAATCCTGCAGCATGTTGCAGGTTGACTAAACACGTGTAATTTCACAAAGAAACTCAGCCTTATGTAATTTAATGTGCCACATCTCCTACAACACAAACACACAGATATCTGTGAATCCTCTGCAACAAATGACAGAAACATCCTCTTCACAGCCTTCCAAAATGTTCAGAGTAATTATACAGTTGGTGCTTGTACCTATCAAAGAGTTTGATGCAGGCAGAGGAGGAGACGAAGAGACGAGATGAAACAGGGGAGAGATTAAAAGTGTACGTCTGCTGTCTCTAAGCTTTGCTTCCTTCTGGTAGCAGACACTCTTTACACAGAGCGAGTGGAGTTTATCAGGTCTGCTGCGGGTGACTGATGATGTGGGTTTTTGGAAGCCAATACCAATTCATCCCAAAAGTTGCAAGCTTGCTTCCTTGTGAATTTTGTTCTTGGCAGGATGGAACATCATCTGGATGAACATTTAGATCCCGGGACACAGACGATGTTTTTTTTTATATTTTACACTTGGTCCAAATACTTAAGCCTGTAATCAGGTTAGGTTCTTTAGATTTTCAGAAGTCGTTTTTGTGCACAAATTGTGCATTAATTTTGCAGCACATATCCATCACAGTGTATCATATCCAGTTAGGAGTTGTGCAATTAAATTACAAAATAAATGTATTTGTAATCAGTTACATTTACTGTGAAAAATGTTGGTCATTACAAAGGGGTTACATCCACATATATTTTTTAGGAAAAAGCTTTTACGTAGAATATACCATGTATTCCGTTGCTTTGCATCTTTTCACCATGCAGGAATGTCTTCTTTTGGCAAATTTCTAGACAACACAGGTCAGCAAAGCCTTTGGACAAATTTGAGTGCACTAGCAGTATACAATCAAATTTTGAGCGGTGTTTTTGATTGGTTCTGTTTAACTTTCCACCGCCTCTTGTCTGCCAGGCAATTCAATGCGTATTTCCCTAAGCAACCTGAGTCTACCTTGGGTATGCCTGTGATTAGCCAAATCCGCCTCGGTTGGTGGCCATGGCTTCAGACAAGAATGCCTTTAAGTGCTGGAAATTCAGCAATGTTTTCCTTCTGGAAGCGGAACAGGGCTCTAAAATTACTCTACAGTGTGAAGCCTTGACCTCAAAATGCTTGATGCCAAACCTGAGGAAACAGGTAGGAAATAGAAAAAGTTTTCAAATGTAATACGTGACATTGCTCTGATGAAGTAATTAAAATAGTTAATAATTAATAATTGCTTTTTGCGTTTCTAACAGTAATCTGAAACCTATTATTGCAAAACTAACCTTCTCAACACTGATCGAATCTGTGAGCACAAAAGTTCTGCTGCAATAACAGGCAATTTTCTGTCATTATTTTAATAGTGTCAATTTGTTTCCTTTATGATGGAAAAAACTACAGTCATGCCCATGAGTGCCTGGCAGGTCATACTCCATCAGCGCCTCCGATTAAAGCACAATGTATGTTTCAGCTGCAGCTGTGGCTCAAACTGAGATACATGAGAGTGAAATTTGCAAGATAAGAAGCCAATACAATGAGTTGAGGAGCACTAAAACCTTCAGGGTTCAGGAGCCGGAGAGAACTGCAAAATTGATGATGATTCTCTGTGTGGTTTGTCACCTTGTGTGTACCTAGACCCAAGAGTCTGTTACGGGTACATGAACAAAAGTATAGCATAAACTTGTTGAAACATTTAACCTTGAACCACAAATGTCAAACTCATGGTGGCACTAGAGGAAAATTTGAGGATCATCAAAGTCAGTAGGATTCATCTTCTGGGGAACATGAATGTCTGTTTAAAACCCTTAGCCAATATATTAAGTAGATGTTGAGATATTGCACAGATAAGTGAAAACTTTAAACTGCTGATGGCGCCAGGTATCACCAAAGTAATTAAGGTTCATCCTCTTGGGACTGTGAATATTTGTACCACATTTCATCCAGTAGTTGTTGAGATATTTCAGTCTGGACCAAAGTGAAGATCACCAACTAACAGACTGACGTTGCCATTCTTTGAGCCATGCTGCTGGCAAATATTGATTGAGACTCTCCACTTAATGTAAGTATAATAGTCATTGTGTCATATGTCCCACATTTTTACATCTGTAGAATTGAATCAAACTACAGTAGAATCACTTTAAGGCCTTAAAAAAGACAACCAGTGCACTATCAATCGTTTAGGAGCAGCAACAGTTCATACCTTTAGGTGTGCAGTATACTGCCAGTGTAGAAGCATGAGTATGAATGAAGATCTCCTCTCCTCTCTTTGTCCCGGAGGCAGGTGAGGTAAAAGGCTAAATAAATAAGGCATGGCTGTGGGGGTCGTCGAGCCGTGACCTTTCGGCCCATTTGCTTTGGGAGTACAGGATTGCAGCCTCAGCTAGCTGCTCCCCCAAACTCCGGAGGGCGAATTTTAATCAGCGCCGTGCCGATGGCCGAGGCAGTGCATCATGCTTAACGAGGCTAAGAGAGGGCTTTCATTTACCCATGCGCAGGTAACAAATGGACCACATTGCTCATAAGACAACCCTTGTTTCCCCTTTTCCTGTGATGTCCTTCAGTGTATCTCTTCTCTCTCCCTCTCCTTGTCCAGACCTCACCCTGCCTCACAGAGTGTCTCATTTATTACGTGTATCCTCTCTTGTACTCTGTTGTTTTAACCCGTCAAACATATTTTTTATTTTATTTTGTGAAAAGCAATTTAAGCTTCTGCCACTGCAAACATATATCTGGATACAAAGGCTCTATCAATCAGCTATATTCCGTTTTACATTCCAGTTTATTGGGTACACCTTTACAATCTAATGCAATCCAATATGAATGCCCTGCAAAAAGGTGATCTCTAATGTAAAATATTTGTTGGCATGTTGTCAGAGAGGAGTTGATTTAACTCTGTGGTTGTATTTGAGTGGTGGTGGATTGGATTGCATTATCCCGAAAGGAGTTTTCAAATGTCCAAACCAATGTTCTTAAGACATGACAATTATGTGTGTTGGTCTTGTGATACACTGCTATTTAATTCCATCACTTAAACTTACATTTTAACTAATTTAATTTGGTCCTTCACCAACTGTTTACTGTATGTGACAGGGTCTTTATTGCCATCTCTGTTTCTTTAGATGGGTTAAGTGATCACTGACAATGGCACTAATCCGTGTTTGTACTTTGGTTCTACGTCTGTCATTATGGTCCAGGCTGAATGATCTAAACAAATATTGCCATAAAATTTTGTACAGACATTGATGGTCTCCAGAGGATGAACCCCCTGACTTTGGTGATGAGCATGTTGACATTTATATTTCATATCATTTTTTTCATGACATGTCTCAACAACTATTAGGTGGGCTGTAATAAAATTTGGAACAGATATAATGATGGTGCCCAGACAATGACTTTTCATATCGATCCACCAGCAGGTCATACATTTTATTTGTCCAGTACTCAGATTTATGACCATGTACCTGCAAGACTAATGACATTTCTATCGGTCTCAGCTATACTTTGAGTAAACAAGCAAATGATAGCATGCTAACAGACTGATGTTGAACGCAATAGCATTAAACATCAGTCAGTTAGCATTGTCATTGTGAGTAAGTTGGCTTGCTGAAGTCAGCATTTAGCTCAAAGCTAAATGCTGACTTCATGGCTTGGTATAGCTATAGACTTTTAGTCTAGAGGGTTAGCCTAGGGGGTTTGGTTTGTTTGTCTGTCTAAGGAAAAACTACTGGCCCATTAAACTTGGTGGAATGGTGTCACATGGGCCAATGAGAACATATTACATTTTGGAGGGCTGGGCGCTCCAGTGTCTTACTAGTTTTTACCAGCCACTGTGTGTGTCATAATGGCAAAATGTGGTCAAGCTGACACATATTGTAACAGAACCACCAGAGATGCTGTGTGAAGTAGGGCATTAACAGAAAAGTCGATTTGTCGACGTGTCGACGTCAGTGGCACAAGTCGACACCCCCCGGGAGGAGTCGACAAGTCGTGTGTTTTTTCCCTCTCTCTCTCTCTGTGCTTGTGTACGGAATGCAATCGCTGCCTCTGAACGTACACGGAACGGACTCTGCAGAGGTCTTGCGGACGTCAGCTTTGAGTCCGCGTGGACCTCCGCGGAGTCCGTTCCGCGTATGTTCTGCCCGAGTATGTTCGGGCCTTTACACCGCAACCGTGCAAGGTCCAGTTATGAAACTTTTGTGGTGTGCTTTACAGTATGTGGTTGAGATTAAAGATGGCCGAGCTCAAAGATGGGTGTGGTCTCAGCAGTGATTGGAATAATGCCGTTATAAATAAACGGCGTTACTGAGGGCGCCACCCTTTTCAATAACGACTGTCTCCCCCGTTATAACGCCGTTACCGTTACTCACAATAAAATGCGCCGTTACTTGGCTTTACTTAAGTTCACTGAAGCGGCTTTCACCCAAGCAAGCCCCTTCTCAGCGGAGCTCTAAAGCTTTTTTTTCTTTGGTGAGGGCAGGTGAGGTGGAAGGGAGGGAGAGACAACCGCATAAGTGATGATGATTGGCTTAGGGAGTAAAATTTCATCATAAACCAATCAGAGGCAAAGTAGGGCAGGTATTCACAAGCACACAAGCAGGGTTGTCAGGTCTGCTTATTAGCCGCGACTTTGGGGGTTTTTTTTTGGCAACGTTTCTTACAAATATTGGTAGTCACGGGTTGTGGTGTTTTGGGCTTGCTCTCTAAACGTCGCCTTTCTCCCTATATCTGTCTAGTAAGTTATTTAAACGCATGATAATATGTCGGACTGCAGGATGTTTCCACAGCTCTGCTCCTTCCGCCTCTCTCCTTCTCCGCATACACACAGGTGACGGTCAGTCAATGACACTTTTCCTATATAAATTGCGCGATTAATGGAGGTTCTTTGACTAGTGTAGATAAGTGTACAATGTTTTGTAATAATGATATATTCTTTTAAGTGTCAATTTCATTCATTTAACATATTCAATGTTGAGTTTCATTACATACAGTTCCATGCAGGTCCAAGCAATTTTACATATTTCAGCATTTAAAAAAAAAGAAGTAATGCTATAGTTACTTTTCCAGGTAATTAGTTACTTTTAGAGTGCAGTATCTCAGATACTAACTCAGTATGTGAGTTAGTATCTGAGATACTAACTCAGATACTAACTCAGTTACTTTTTGGGGAAAGTAACGAGTAACTATAACTAATTTTTTTAAAGTAACATTCCCAACACTTGGTCTGAGCAAGAGGGCTGGAAGAAGGGGGGGTAGGAAGTCGGGAAGGGGCCATTGCCCCCCCCTCTTTATGCCCCTGGTAAAAATTTGCTTTAAATTGCAGATTGCTGTATCATGGCTGGAATAATCCCATCGCAAGACAGTCTCTAGTTATTGTGTTGTTTTGCCTATTAATGTGTTTTACTATTCATGTGACTACTGTCTGTAAAACAAATTGCACTTCAGGGACATTTAGGCTCTTCTCTACTTTCCTTAAACCTCCCTTCCTCTCCCCTTATGCATGCTTGGATAGACACAGGCACCCATTCATTCATCTCTCCTTCCATTATATATCTTCAGCCCTATTTGGACAGGATTAATACTCCAGAGGGAGATGGGTAGTAAAATGTTTCCCCTGTGACTTTGTGACTAAGCTAATAACTCCTGATGGAATTGCAGCCATCGCTTAAGTAGAGGAAGATTTTTTTTTTTTGGGGGGGGGGGGGGGTTGCTTCATGTGACCTTGATCACATGCAAGATTTTTGCGATTTCATTTTAAAATCCATGGTGACAATCAGAAATAGACCCTAGTAAACAAATGAAGCTGCAGACAACAACAATCAATTTTTGACAAAAAAGTGAAAAATGATGCATGTCACTTATTGGTGTGTGTCTTGTGGCCTTAGTGCTTTGTTTTATACCATCCAGCTTTCCTTTTTATTTTCTACCTCTCCCTGCTACATCTCTCTCTCTCTCTCTTTCCTCTGTTACCATGAGTCTTGTCCTGATGAGTTCAACTCCATCACTTCTTGGCTCCACAGGTCTCATTACAGCCAGGCCAGTAGGGAACATTCTAATAAACAGATGAAGATGACACTCATACAGCCTGTGCATACACACACATACACACACCTACAAACACACACAACCTTGAGGAAAAATTACACCGGGGACGAGCACAAAATAAAAACCTTTCACTTGATTATTTCAGGCAAAATAAATCACAGCCCTTCAGACACACACTCCAACCTCAGAGCAAGAAAAATAGTGATACAATAACAACCGCCGTGAGAGCGCAAGCAAACATGCGGCTATAGATAACAGCGCCCCTTGTTAAGGAAAAAAATGGACACACATGCACATTCAAACACACACTCGAATAATGAAACACATGCACCTTCCTCTGTTGCACTGTGCACAATAAGTCTTGCTTCATTAAAGCCAAATCTCATCCACTATCAGTTTACAACCACAGAAGTCGTTTGAACCACCGGGGAAATACAATTCCATTCCGTTTCGGGGTTATCTTAATATATGAGCTTGTCTTCGCCACATTGGTCTGCGGTTATGAGCCGAGCAAACACCCACAGCACCGCAATATTGCACCGGCACATTCACAGGACGGATTGGTGCACACAAAGCAATTAGCAGCTCATATATATATGCGTAATTGTGTCCGTGCGTGTGTGTGTGTGTGTGTGTGTATGTATTTTTGCGAGCATGACTCAACTCCCATGTCTGGTTCTCTAATTTCTACATCCGGCGTTATTAGCAGACAGTTCATTGTAGATTGCAGTTTGTTTGTTTGTGCACATCCCTTAATCCTTTCAACAACCCTCTCAGAATGGAGAATTCTCCTGGAATGGTATGTGTAGCAGGTACAGTACCACGGCAAAACCTCCGCTGCCGCCACTGCTGCTGCTGCTGCATTGTCAGAGTGAATAGTTTTATGAGATTTAACTCACTCGGACACAGAGGAGAAGGAGAAACAAGACAAATGGAGTACAAAGAAGACAAATCTCTCAACGCTGTCAATGTCTGAGGTGCTCCGGCCATCCATCCTCCATCGCTCCTTCATTCACCATGTCTGGCCCTATCCCACCTGTATGACACCCGATCACTCTTCATCCCTCTATCCATCCATTACCCCTGTCACTTCATGCTTCCATTTCTCTGCCCCAAGGCCTGAGCTCCCCTCGCCTGTCACAGGTGATACCATCTGAGTGGATTACTTGGGATATCATGAGGGATAGATACGGTCAAATATCTCCCCACAAAGGTTATAATGTGCTTTCATTAATGCAGCATTAGACAGTGCTAGTGGCTCTACACTATTGTGTACCATTTTTTAATAATGCATAGTTTATAAAGGGTTTATAGGTTCTAAGTAATGGCTTTACTAATGTTACCAAATCAGTTATGTTGATTTCTTATTAGAAAATGAATATATCATTAAAAAGGGTATAGGTTTCTTTCTTTAAATAAACCACTGATTATAAATGAGCACGCAATTAAAGAGGGTGTCTTCCAGTACTGTAATTTATCAAGTCTGGGTTCATATAATATAATAGTGATGATGTAGTTGCAGATGGCTCCAGTTGCCTCTCTGTCAGCTCCACTAAATTAGTGCTAGGTTTAGGCTCTTATGTCTTTTTTGCAAGTCTTGGTGGTGCTTTTCATGGCTGGCTTTGGTGGTGTGTGGCTGCGCGTCACTCATCAGGATGAAGAAATTAACCAACCAGTCTATAAGATCGTTCTGCTGACTTCTGCTAGGTAGCTGCTAGCTAGCCAGGTTGACGTTTTCAAACATAACCATCAGTGAACATCAAGGAAAGATGGATAAGATGAGCACCAGCTGAACTAGCATCCTATTAGCCAATGTACAGGCATTGGAAAGTAATTTGGATGACCTCCATCTAGCATTGGTTTCCAACAGGATATCAGGAACTGTAATATCTACTAAAACTTGGCTAACTTTAAATCCTGAACAGCAGCATTAAACCAGGTGACTTTTTTTCTACATGCCGATCCGACAGAGCAGAGGACTCCGGTGAAAAAAGAGAGGAGGTGTGTGCTTTATGGGTAAATAAGGACTGGTGTGACATTGGGAACGCGAGGTGCTGTCCTTTTATGAATCATTTGAATCTGTCTTGCTGGGGTCGAGATGTGTGGACATTTACATCATTACACAACCAGAAACAAACTCTGTAGTTCCCTTCAGCTCTAAGGAGCGTATTAGCATCTTTCAGCTAACTGTTTTGGTTTTATGAGCTTTACACACCTGGGAAGTGACACAACGATGTGAAATACTCGTCTGGGATTATTCCACATTCAAATTATTCATACAGGCAGCAATGCGAATTTACGACAACTACTGGGATCTGTTGACCCAGAGCAGCCTCTGGTAGTCTGTCTGAGGTAAGTTGTTGTATAGCCTAAGCTTAGCTACCTTGAGCTTTTTTACTGAGTTTCCTTTTAGGTAAATACTCAGTGTGTATGTCTAGAGCTTTTACTGTGAAAGGTAAGAACGAAAGGAGCAGATCTGGTATGCCTTGCCATCAAGGCTTAGAGGAGTAATAAAGTTTAGCATCTTGGTTTGGACTACAGAGTCTCTGTGTTTTATAATCCTTATAGGTGTAGGTAGAACGATACTGGTTAATGCCTTTATTCATGGTGCAAAAAAAAAGACATTGCTTTTTCGACACATAATATTCCCATTGTGTGTCAGAGTAGTAATGACAAAAACAACAGTTTGTAAAAATTGACGTACAAATCCATCAACCCATGTCTGAAGCCGCAACAGGCAGCAGTTTTTAGTATAAAATTTCCAAAAAGTGACTCTACACTACCTGTCCAGCACCAAACAGCAGACAGACAAAGTTAGAGAATATCAGGTAAACATAGTGGAGCACTTAGCAGCTAAAGAGCCACATATTTCCCTCAGGAGTTTGTGGAGACGAAAACAAAACTAATAGGAAAATATTGGACTTAAATTCTCCACACAAACACGACTGCAAAGGAATGCAAATGTTGCTCTGTGTCCCACAGATGTGTAAATAGGCCAACAAGTTTGCTTTATAAGGTGATAATATGTCAATGTTGTGTTTACAGTTTGTTGTGCTGCCCCCATCTGGCCAAACAATTTTAATGGATGCAGGTTTAATAGACCCAGATGCTTTGAAACCTGTTTCCAGTGGAAAAATGGTAAAACTGTTCATTAAAATCTTCCTGAAGAATTTAGAAGCCAGTTAAAAAGACAAAGCAAATTACATTGGCTAATATACACAAGCCCAATAGATTTTTCACAACCTGGCAGCCCAAGAGTTGTCCTTATTAATGTCTTACTAATGATCTATAAAGCATTTAAACATTTTTTCTGCAACTTATACCTCCCTTTTAAGTATGCTTCATTAAGAAATACACTGATAATTGCTTAAAATGTAAAGATTTTTGAAACAAGACATCAGCCATCAATTAAGTGACGAGGTCCTGTCAGGTAAATTGATCATTTAAACGTCATATATACTAAATGCTGTTTCTGAAATAGGGATGGGGACTGCAGAAAGCTGATATCCCCACCTTCAATTCTGTAACATCAGAAAACTGCATGCCACATTCTTATGTCTGTGATGATTTATACTAAAAGACACCCACAAGATCAAATAAAAAGACAAACAAAGAAGAGAAAACTATATATCTGGCCCAGAAAAACAATATTGAAAAATAAGATAATGGTACAGTGTTAGTGAGGTTGTCTTGCCGACATCTTGTGAGGACAAGTGAGAAAGTCACAAGTGAAATTATAACCATATTTATATTCATAGAGATGCTCGAGTTGCTGACAAGTGGGTGGCTTTGACATACAAATAGTTGAGGTGTAAATTTCAAGCCCCTGACCCCCCACCCAACACTCTCCACCTCCCTCTCTCCTCGCTGCTGTCCTCCCTCCTCCTCCAGCTGGGCAGTGCAGACCAGCAGGCATCAATCTCGGCCCCGGCTCTTCCTCCTCTTTAGTGATGGCGGGCTGACACAGACGCAGAGCTTGTCACAAGCTTTCACAGCATTGACCTGCCACGCCTCGCTCTCCTTCCTCCCATAAAAGGAGGAGTGAATGATGGGGAGGCGAGGCAGAGGCACAAGAGGGAGAGCGAGGAGGAGGGGAGGGAGAGCGAGGAGGAGGGGAGGGAGTGACAGACTCATACAGCATGCATAACAACGGAGTACGCCTCTCCACATGCATCGCTCCATCTATCTCCCCCTGACGGTCTCATCTAAGGCCAATGGAGACACACACACACATACACATGCGCACACTCACACCCACACACACCACACACACACATACATCTTTACAAAGACACAGAAGGTTGGCTGCAAGCTGCTACACAAGCTGACTATCAAAGCTGGAAAAAAAATCACACCCTGATGCTTCAAATTCCAGCTCATACGAGGAAGGTCACACTGGCAGGCCCGACTCCAGTTAACAAAGCCTCTTCCTATCTCAGGGACATTCCCAAAAAAGCACATTGTGCTGACATGCATGCCCACTCATAGAGCGCCATATGTCTGCCATGTTCACACACAATCTTTTAGTCCGACACACACACCTTGACCTTTACAGGGAAATTCTCCAACTCAGATTCATGGCTGGAAGGCTTATTTAGGGATTCAGGCATTGCTGTGGTTTAAGCTATCAAACATTGTTCTCCCTCGACTGTTCTTCTGAGGGGATGCAGGGCTTCACACTGCAACCACTGAGTTATATTTTTCCATTTTTGAAGGCCATGCTGCTTAATTTTATAACTAGGATCAGCTGTGCAATTTGCATGTATGCCCATTGTTGTTTTTTTCATCTATCATGTGGAACACCAGGAGGGAGTGATAATTGGTGTGTGTCTGTATGTGTTTGCAGCATCCACCAGTAAGGACTGACCAGCCAGGGCCACCATAAAGTTACATCAGGCCAGAAGTAGTGATGTTACTGCATCTGCTTTTGTCGCCAAGACTTCGCTCTGCTCTGCCTGTGTCTGTCTCCCACTTTGGCGACTGGTTTGACCAAGAAGATGTGAATGACAGCACGCTTGACAGCAGTCTTTTTTTTGGTCAGCAAAGCTGGATCAAATATCCTCCTCCTGAACTTCTTGCTGGTCCAGAGGCAGCGTCTGATGTTTCTGTATCAAGTCACTCACCGTCATCAGCCCCGTATTTTGACCTTCATGGTAAATACATTAAAACAGCCGAGGGTACACACGTGACTAAATCCACTTCGAAATAAGGAGTTAGAATAGATACAAATTGTATATATGGAAATAAGATTAATCATTTAAGATTAAATATTCACATACCTGAGTACCTTATAAATTAAGAAACCAAACTAAATTATGAGGATTATTACTTTATTATTTGATTTGGGGTTGTTGATAAAAAATCTTGCCAATAATTACATTTCAATAAAAGACACCTCTGACTACATACAGACCCCAATTTCTTTTACTGTGTCAATTCCGACAACTGCTAGAAATTTAAGTCCCACATTTGTGCACCTTGAAATAGCTATGTCTCTTAATACTTCAGAAGTAAACATTTGTAACTTCAGCTATGATCCCAGCTAATACCAGCAAACTTCAGAGCGAATAAGCTAAAACTTAACTTAAAAAGTCTATAATGGCTACTTTATTATGTACAGTACACCTGTACAAATTAATACAATAAAATGTAACACAACTATTCTTCCATGACAAATGTCTTTATGAAGCTTGTAACGTTCTGTTTTTCTGTGACATTGTTGGAAATGTTTGAATTCAATTAGATGTTTATTATTAAAGGTGGTTTTGTACTGGATTATATTATAATAGGAGGTTATTATTGTTGCTGTTGTTGTTGTTGTCCAGTGTAGTAGTTCCAAGCACCAGTCTGGATGTGTAATTGTGCCTATATTTTTCATTTTGTGTTATATATATCAATATGAATACATATGCCTAATACATACTGCATGCGTGATAGTGATTTCTGTCATATGGCCCTGCACTATAATGTGACAATATTTTAGAAACCACTCTATTGTCCATAAAGATGGATAATAGTCTTTGGTCCATCTGGCAGTTCATTAAATCACACACTCACAAACAGAGCACGGTGTGAATGAACACATATTTAGTCTTTGAGCAGCTGAGCGGGTCAGCTTGATAACATAGCTACATAATTTACTGTGTATATGTTCCTTTAGGTGATATTTACATGCTTGAAATTTTGTGTGAGCCAATCACCAGTCATGTGATGTGATGACATGCTCAGATTAATGTGACACATGTTACATTATATTGATAACCACAACCCTCTTATCAAAGTCTCCTATCAAGATAATCAATTTTTATATTTAACTCAGCTCCACTGTTTAGTATTGGTTGTCTCATCACATGTGCAATCAAAATGGAAAATTACTTTGTAGTTATGGTCAGCAGTATGAAACATTCCTCATTAAATTAATTGCAAAATGATCACAATGTCCCAGGTTCAGGTCTGGCTGAACCTTTGCTGCAAGTCATTCCCATGTCCCTCTCTCTCCTCTTTTCCGAGCCCGATCTCATTCCGAAGTCGTCGAAATCTGGCGACTCTGCAGTACCTTGTGGCGTCAGAAACCAACGGAAAAGGCGTCCTTTAACATCGGCATGATATGTGACCGGTTGCCGTTATAGTTTCACGGCACCTGGCGGAAAGCAGCTGGACAGAGACGAAAGTTAAGGCGGCCAAAGTTCGAATGGGTCCAACAAAATTGACTTTCACCAGTGAGAGCGGTGCTAACGTTCTGCAAGATTCCAAAGCCAAACCCTGTTCTTTTTTCCTAAACCTAACCACGTGTGTTTGTTGTTGAAGGAAAAACATGGTAAATTTGCTGTGTTGGATCAACATTGTGCGTTTATTTCCTGTGAAAACAGAAGTGTATCTTGAAAGAAGACAATGCATGTAAACAGTTAGAAATTGACACGGCGTCCGAGAACGTCAACAACCAATGCACCCAAGGTACCTTGCACGTTGTATGTGGACGTTGAAATTCCATGACCAAAACGTCAATATGTGACGAGGTCGGAGTGAGAATGTGTTGCCTTTCCTGTTATCTCACTACTGTTGATTCTCTACTTAAGTCATAAAATGCCCTAAAAAAGAATCTATGCATACGTATTTTTTAAAAATGATGTTACACTGAACTGTCAAGCACACCTCCATCACCATAGCTCCAAAATATGATGCAGCTCAGCAAATATAAATGACAGAATTGAACCATCAGTCCTACTAATATGTGGTCTGTCATGGAGCTTCAGTCTACTGTCTGTATCACAAATAATGGCCTTCCCTCTGTTTGATGAGCGCCAGAGTCTCCCAAAAGATCGCTGGCCAGGGCTGACTGTTTGATGAGGAGCGATTTGCAGGGCTCAGGGATGAGCTTCCTTAAAGCCCTCTGGGCATCGACTTTGGTCAACACAAAGAAATCCCTGTTAAGATACTGTCCGAGAGAAAGGTCCAGCTCTCTCTGAAGTGATTATAACCTAACTGCTCTCTAAGCAAGGCCACGGAGACCAAGTCAAACAGGCCTGTGACCATGAGCGAAAGCCGAGTCTACACACGAAACAGCTGGATACGAGTCCTTGTGATCAGCCGAGGTGAGCAGCGTGTGCACTGGGGATTGAACTTTGATCACGACAGGATTAAGCTTGAAACTGAAATGTGTTACTCACACACACTGATCAGGCAGCAAGTTGAAAGACGCTGTGCATTAATGAGTCAGTAACTGGTGGATGTGTCCAGGCTGCATAATGAGAAATAATGAAGTTATCAAGGATGAAAGACACAGACACACTGGACAAAATTCATAACATCTGTATTTCATAGGTCCAGTCAAAGGGAATGTTCTGTGGTTAAAAAGGTGAGTAAAAAAGTTATTTTTTCCATGATTGGTTTCTTTGAAATATATATACTATATATATATATATATATATTTGCTGGGCAGACACTGTGCATTTTTATTAATCGTTTAACCGTTTTACTTTGTGCAATCTTAATATTAACAGACAGTAAGAAGGAAAAAAGAAAAACGCAGAGCCTCAGATGGCTGGAGGATGAAGACAATATGTTTTGTTTGTTCTGCAGTGAAGTTCAGTTTTCTCTCACAGCTCAGTCTCAGTCACGACGACAGTTTCAGCCACAACATGTCACTTCTCTAATAATATTAAAACAAGCTCAGTACAGTTCATAACGGATAGTTTGACAGCAGCCATGTGGGAAATCGGACTGCTCAAACTGCAAGACAGCCGACCCAAAATTTCTGACATGCCAGAAATCCAAATAGCCCGACAACCAGATCGTTGATTGTTCAGGCAATTAATCTGGCATCGTGACCCCCCCCCCCACACACACACACACACACACGCACACTCACACACACTGCACGTCAAATGAGAAACTGATCTGGCAGAAATCCGTCCCGATTCTAAAATAAGTCGAGGGCGACTGTTCCACACAGTGTCTGCCCGGCTTAAGGCACAGGCTGGATAAACATTAAAACGTGTTCATATTTGTTTTCTTTCATTCAAACCGAGAATTGTTTGTGCTCCATAAAAACAATACTTAGTACAAAACACTGTTTAAATAATCAAGAATGTGAGCAATAGTCTTTCACTTTCTGGTTGGTTGATCCTCTTCACTTGTCTTCTCATAGTACAGCACAGTTTGGGCTTTAGGACTTGAGACAATATGCCACAGTATTGTATTTACAGGGACTCAGCATTGACTTTTCCTTTGGAGCCAGAAGATCAAATCTTTACGTGACTGACTGACAGATTATGGCTCTGGCTTTCCAATATTGTAGGCAAAGGACACATGGTATATGTGAGGCTTTGAGCTTGCGATCCATAAATATCCAGGTTTAGATCTTATAGAATTCACCCCCACCACCTTCAGAGATGTGTAGTACCTCTGTGGCGTCAGTCCTGTGATTCTCTGGTCGGTCCAGCTGAGCAGTTTCCCCTAACCGTATCTATCCAAGTCCTGGGCTTCAGTCGTTCAGAGCATCTGTCGATGCTGTGGGAGAAGAGCAGTGAGGTTGCTGGTACAAGAGAACACAGCAGGGTTAGGACAGGAGAGTCTCTCTGTACCACTAGGACTGTTTGAGTCGTTTTCTCGGGGGACCCAGGAAGGGGCACTGAGCGGAGGCCAGGCAGTGATAGGCCTCTGCCACCAGGTGTGGGTGAGAGGTCACCATGGACTTCCAGCTCGATGTCTCCATCACATCAGCTGCATGACTGAGAGACAAAGAAGGCAAAGAGAGTGGAGGAAAGTGTGGAAAATGTTTAAGGAAAGAAATGAAATGGACAAGTGCACAAATAAGTTTCTCGAAAGCTTGGGATTCTATGACTCCATCTGTGTGGAGTGCAGCTCTGAGACATTAAGGATTTGTCATACCAGCTGGCAGAGCTGTTATTTACTTTATATTTTTAAATATTTAACCCCACAGGTCATTTTGTGAGAGAAGTAACATCACACAAATAAAAGGCAACGATCATAAATATGCAGGCACTCGATGAGAAAGTCTGGCATATCACATCACATCATTTTAATACTTAAGTCTTTACAGTTCAGGGGAGGTAAAGCTCTACAGCATTTCACACCATTCCACAAAAAAGTGTGAGAAAAGTGAGAAAAGATAAACATAATTTTGTGTATCAAATTATTATTAATATTTTTTAAAAATCTATTCTACATAGCTTATTACTTCACAGCCCCTCAGATTTATTTTGCAACTCCAGGTTGGGTAGACCTACTCTACGCAACCAGCGATTCGCTCCTATTCATTTTGTATGGGAAGTGACTGATTTGCTGCACAAAGCATGCTGGGATACCTGCAATGTGGACTAAGCTAACAGTGTGACAAGAGGACGTGACAATTCAAAAATTTGAACAGAGCTCACAGGAAGACGTGTAAAACTAGAATTAATGCCTCACAGTGGTGTGGCTCTGCACGCCAAATGTCTCCCCTTCTGAGTCATGACGTTGAATAATGGCCAGAAAAGTGTTTCTACAGAACTTCATGAGGTCACTGTAAAGTTGACCTTTGACCTTTTGGGTATAAAATTCCATTATATCCTATTAGATATTTGTATGAAATGTTGTCATAATTCACAAATGAACTCTTGAGGTATGGCCAAAAGCATGTTTTGTGAGGTCACAGTGACCTTTGATCACCAAATTCTATTCAGTTCATTAATAAGTCCAAGTGGACGTTTGTGCCAAACTTAAGGAAATCCCATTTGGGCCTTCTTGAAATATTATGTTCTCGAGAATGAGACAGATGTAAGGTCACACTGACCTTTGACCTGTGACCACCAAAATCGAATCAGTTTATCGTTGAGTCCAAGTGGACATCTGTGCAAAATTTCCCTTGCAAGGTTCTTTAGATATCGCGTTGCCTCTGACCATGGCTATAGCTGGCATGGAGGCATAGTGGCATAAGTTTTTTAGCAAATGTCTTAGTTATAGTAATACTGTTTGTGTGAATCAGCCATTTCCAGTTGACTGTGTAAAAAATGAAGGAAATGGTTTTGTACTGTCACTTTTCCATAAATAAAACTCGCTCGTGTGGAGCTGGATGGGAAGGGGGCGGGGGATTGTAAGATGGGCACCAGTTGGGCATGAGTTTATGCAGTGTGCATGCAGTTATACTTGCATTAAAGTGGGATATATTGAATTTTTTTTACAACATTAAAATACTGCTTTGAATGCAGAACACTGTTTTTTTCTGCTTTAGTTATAAATATAATGCGACCAGCAGATATCACTGTCAGTTTATATCAAGTATATAAGGTGGTGCAGGAACAGAAAGCACAGCGCTGATTATTAAGGAGGAACTACTCACATTAATTACTCATTCCTAATTTGTCTTTTGTTTGTGTTTGCCGTTAACACTTACTGGTACTTTTTAAGAAGTTTTAATTTCTTTGGATTTCCCTGTGGTTGTGCAAATTTAGAGCTTCAGCAATAATTAACTGATGGAACCCAGAAAGCCGAAACAATTTGGGATGAACTGTGTATTTAATTGCTGATGAGTTTTACTTGTGGTCATCATCACCCACAGATGTGAGTTTCCAGCAGCGGACCCTGTGGCGGTCCTCAACCTCCTGACGCCCTCAGGGTGCTGTGCTGCACTATCACGCACACCGCTGTGTGGCCTTTAATGACATTTTTCATGTTTTGTTGTGCGTAAATAAACAACAGCATGTGTGTGTGCGAGGTCACATGTGTTTGTGTCTTGGCATGGCTACTCTTGGCACTTTGGGTGTGTGTGTGTGTGTATGTGTGGTCATATGCTGCCCACACAGCAGCTCCAGACCTCCAGCCAACCTCTGACCCTATCCTCTGTGGAGGAGCTGAACCCCTGCTTACAGTAATGGCTAGTGTGCTGAGGCTGAGGCAACAGGCCAGCGGAGGGCACGAAGAGAGCAGTCACAGCAGGAGGAAGCGGCAGGAAGGAGGAGGGATGGACCGAGGGAGGAGAGAGTAAGGCAGCCGCAGCGACCGAAGAAGAAATAAATAAAAAACAGGGAGGTGAGGGAGAGTAATGAAAGTCTGCAGAGAAGGACAGGAGGGACTGAGGGAGGCAGAGGAGCAGTGATGTGATGGTAAATTAAAAAAAGGGCCAAACTATGACCTCCAGTCGGTGGTAATCATAAGGCAAACCACCACCACTATCAACAAAAACTACTTTCAGAAAAGCACTATCTTTTTCTGCCTTAAAAAACCCTCACCTCATATTACTCACGTTGCGTTTGCACTACTTACTGTGATTTATCCTATGAATTCACTCTGGCCTGAAGATTCATGTTGGGCTTAAAAAAAAAGTGGGTACATTCTTTGCTCTAAACAAAGTGGATAAAGAGTGTCTGGGTGGCTTTACTCTCCACTACATCCCTGGGGAGGATGAATAAATGAGACAGAGGTAGGATAAAGACGACTCCTATTGTCTGGACTAAATGACTGTAAGCTGCTTGTAAAGACTGGTCTGAAAAGAGGTCGAGGTGCTACTGGGGGGAGGATTATTGGTTCCTCTGTGTCGCCTGTTTTCTATATTCGTCCTCTAAATTGATTTTTGTTTTGTTGCTCTTGTTGCTGTCCATTGTGTCCGCAGGAGGAGGGTTGATAACGCTTTGCTGGCCAGGAGTCCCCCGTGGCCAATTTTCCCACCACCACAACAACGCGGTGGCAAATTAAACTGTCATAACGCCCGTAACCACAATTAATGACTGGGATTAAGGGCAGAAATCTGCATTACTGAACACCTTTAGGCATACATGAGCTCTTAAGCACAGAACAGGAGGGGGAGGGAAGACGGGAGTGAATGGAAGAGGGAGGGAGATGCAGGAACAAGGCCAGGAGATGGAGTAAAGCCGTAAAGAGAGGACAGAGGAGTGAACAAAGGGATGGAAAATATGTCTGGCTTGGAGATAGAGGATTCAGAAAACAGAGAGAAGGTGATGAATTAAGGTAGTGACTGTGAGGAAGCTTTTTGTTTCAACTGGGCATTCAAATACTGGATCAATCACCTCTCCATGGACATAAATAGCAGTCATTGATGCTAATAGGCCCCATCTTACCTAAACAGGCTGCCTGCAACGTGATTAACATCAGCAGCTGAGCTTTATTGCTAAATGGCCCAATATGATACGGCAGCAAAATGGTCTGATCGGGGGATTAAATTAAATTTCCTCTGGAGACAAAAATTGCTCCCACTGAAAATTAATGACTTCCTTTGACGAAAAGCTAAGTGTATAAGTGTGTGTGTGAAACGGGGGAAAAAAATGTTTGCATAAGTGTGGAAGTAGCTCTTAAGATGAATGATGTCAGTGCACGCGTGTAACTCACTAGTTGATGAAGTCCACGGCCTGAGTCTTGAGCTGGTCGGCGCTGTGCAGATCGGCGAGGATGAGGATCTCTGCGGCGTTCTCCACGCTAAGACTCGTGCACAGAGCATCCTCGCACATCACCTTCAGCCTCTCCAGAGCATACTGCCAATGACAGGGAGAGCAAGAGAGAGACAGAGGAGAAACAGCAGGTAAACTAAATTACTTAAACAGCGCTGCCACAAACAACTGTTGTTGCACTGTGTAATGATACGGAAATACAGAATTACTCCACCACAGCGGGAACGAGACTTAGATTGGATAAGAAAAAAATATGGTGAAGAGAAGCAAAAGTGACACTTATGTAGAATGCTGGGGGAGCGATGGTGGGAAAGGGGATCACTTGAGAAGTAAAAAATAATTTCCACTGAGTTTGATTACAATAGGAACAATAATCTTGTCTCATATTCATCCACACTTCAGGATGAGTCATGGTGGTTCAGCAGAGACTACACTTCAGCGAGTATTTATTAACACTAATGATGCAAAGGAGTTCATTTAAATGAACTTCCACTAAATAACACTTGTGCTAGAATGTTTGAGACACGTCTCACATCTAGTGCACAAAACAAAGTGCCACCAAACTCGAAATATTGGTTGAAAAGAAAACACTTATTTGGAGCTGCAATTTTGCACTTGTCATTAAAGCGTGACGGCTGTAAGAGAGGTGATGAAGTATCAATATTTCGCTCCTGAGACAAGCTGCCAACTTTCAAATCAGTGACTGATTTATTATGGGGAAGATTGTTGGTTGTTCTTGAATCTTTTAAACCATTTTGATAAGATTAATGCTGCAAGCATATAAATAAGCTAGCATGTTCACAACAACAACGTTAACATGCTGATGTTTAGCAGGTGTAAGGTTTGCTTGGGTCCTGCATTGGGTCGGGCACCCTCAAAATTGAAATGTATTTGCAGGTTTAGTTCTGGGTGAAAAACAGGGACATTATTGTGAAGATGTGCTGCACATAAGAATAAGCAAAAACTATTCCTCTAAATTGTATTTCTTGAATTACCTTTGTTTTAAAATACTGTATATTACTCTTAGTTTTACATGTATGAAGTGTCCCAAAACAATCACTTTAAATGTGCTGTCTGACCAAATTATTTGAACACTGCATGGCTTTAACAGGATTTGTAGTTTTGAGTCAGGCCACAGATCTTGTGTTGACTCGTTAAGTCGGGTGCTAAACTAATTCCTCATATGCGGATGGCAGGCCTGTGCAGAATTGTAGGTTGCGGTTCTAGTTCAGGAGCAGGTCTTGAAGATCAGACCTGAGCAGGGTTCTGATATTTACAATGTTCACCATCTTAGTTTAGCATGTTACTATATCAGTGTGTGCTGATTAGCGATATGTACAGTTGGGGCTGATGGGAATGTTGTTGGTTTTGTAAGTATTTGGTCACAAACCAAAGTTTTTGCAGATAAAAATGTTATCCAAACAACATTCTCGGAACCCATCGGCTGTATTCGGCGTCTGACTTCCGGTAGACGGCGAATACAGCCTATGTTCCGCCTCGTTACTTCACCGCATGGACCGTTTAACCTGGCAACAACTGCAGCCGGCTCAAACATGTTTGGTCAATATCACGCGGACTACAAACAGCCTACAACCAGAAACCAGGGCTCTTCCGCTCTTCTTCCGGAGGCAAGATCTCCGGGGTTTGCCTACATTCACTGAATGTAGAGTCTGTATATAGAGACTATCCAAACAATAGCATAAAAGAGTCAAGGGATAACCAGGGTTGTTACAATTCATACTGTGGGGGGCATGAATGTGTGTAACAGAGTTTATCCAAACATTTCACTCAAAAAAAAAAAAAATCATTAGGTTGCATCGTCCAGGAACCACGAATTTCTGTATAAAATGTGCCAATCCATTATGTAGATGTTGAGATATCTCACCAAAAAGCAAAAAAGCTAACCTCTTGGTGGCGCTAGAAGAAAGGTCAGTAGGCCTAATACTCTGGGACCATTAATGTCTGCACAAAATTTCATGGCAATCCATCCCATAGTTACTGAGGTATTTTTAGTCTGTACTACAGTGGTGGACCAACATCGCCATCCCTTAAGACACGCCTCTATCATAGGTCTAACAGGCCTCCTTAATAGTGTATAATTGGCTGCTGTAGTTAAAACACGCAGGGACGAGCCTGTTGTGAGTCATTAAAAGATGGAAAAATACAAATCAAGTTCTGCAATGAGCAGCTCGATACTATTAATAATAAAGAAAATGCAATACGCTCTCAGAAAAATGAAAAACAGCAAAACTGGAAGAAAAAGAGGAGTGGGGGAATACAATGTGAGTAAGGACAAATAGACAGGAAACCTTGAGTATACAGGGTCAGCACAATCAGAGCAAACAATGAGGAATAGAATTCACTGTAAGTATGTGCATCTGTATATCTCCCACAGGTACACTGGATTATATTTCCTTATAAAAGTGTGTTTGTGTTCAGCGGTTGAGGAGCATTTGGTTGTTATTTTTGGAGATTATTATTATGCATACCAGCTTCTGTATAAATGTACATAGTAACAGGTGCGCACACATCCCCACACACACACACACACACACACACACACACACACACACACACACACACACACACATACTCTGTACCTTGTCAGCTGCAGCCAGCAGGTCATCAGCCATCTTGTCCAGGTTGGGGGCCTTGCCTGTGTAGATGAAGCACATCATCTCTTTGAAGACATCTGGCTCCACGTCATTTATCTCCACACGGTTCTGAACGGGAGGAGAGGACAGGAGAGGAGAATACACACAGGGTTTAAGGGAATAAAAGGCAAGAGAAGAAAAAGACAGATGCTTTGACAATCCTTCAAAACCCATGCGCAGTGGCAGAGTGTTTTTTATTTTATGTGAATATCCAAAAACCTACCTGAATTAAACTCCCTCACCTTGTTTAGCACACACACAGGGACAGCCATGCAGCGATACAAAACAAGCTCCAAGTGGCAAATAAGAAGAAATAAAAAAAAAAAAAAGAAACTTGAAGAACCTTCTGAACAGTCTGAACACGTTTCAGCAAAACTACATTCTAGTACATTATTTTATTCTTTTCAGCTGATTCCTGAAAATTAATCCTGAGCGTTCATTCCTTGACAGTGCCTGCAGCCAGCAAAGTAGGCTTTATCACTCGCTGGCACAGTGACGGTAACCTGAACCTTTCCCTCCGCACTGAGAGGCAGAACAAAGCAGTAAACCAATTATAACAGTGCTTTATCGTCACCGCGGTGACCAGCGGCGTTTTAGCGGGGTCAGGCTGGGTGTACCAACAGCTTAGTGCATTTGTGTCAACTCTGACCACTCAACAGCAACATAAACACACCGAGAAATAATGGTGGGAGAGTCTGAAAGGAGCCAGGTCGAGCTTACAGCATGGAGTGCCCTTTAACAGGAATAACAATAAAACACATACATACACAAAGGCATGTGAGCACACACATGCAGCATGAATCCTCAACTCGCTACATAATGCACGTCAAAATCTGCATATTGTTTCTAAATTTGCCTCTTGCTTGAAAAAATAACATTTCTCATCACAGCCTGCAATAAGGAGGAGGTCTGACATACCGGAGATGAAAACTTGACTAATTAGAGTGTGTGTTGGAGTGTTAATGAAATAAAAACGGCAAAATAGCACCATGTTGGAAGTCACATGAGAAAACCTAACGGGGCTTCCTTCAGTATTGCGAAGGCGAGCTTTCAACAGTGTCTCATAAATAGACGACGCTCCTGTAGTTACAGTGTTTGAAGCTGCCCTCTATTCACAGAGCAGTCCTCTATTAGAGTGCTTCTTTATGAGCTCATTTGTCTCTCCTATATAGAGTGCTGCAGAGGAGTGTTAACCCATCTATCTGTTTTCTCTGAATCGTATGGGGACGTGGCCCACCAGCTCTCCCTCTTTCTGATGAAGACGCCCACTTAAACAGCAATTAAGATGCATTTCCTGGCTCTGTGCTTTATAATTTCCCCATCCGAGCCGTGCAGGCATCAATATTCCGCTGACATGACGGCTAAATCACCAAGGTTCAATCTCACCACCTCCTACCAGATGAACACAACCAACTGTGGCACGCGAGGGCAAACACACACACACGGAAAGATGCACACATATGAGCACATACACCACAGAGGGCACATTAAAAAAAAGATGAACACATTGCATGCAGTCCTGAAAGACTTACATTTACACTCTAGTACAAATACATGAAATCTAAAGATAAAATATATAAAATATAAGAGAATAAAATAAATAACCCTCTATTTATCACACTCACAATATCAGCTGCACTCAGGCCATTAACTTGCAGAGGTTTTATAAAAACACAGGTTTCAGAGAGCTTTATATAAGTTGTTAAGAAAATATTTTAATGCTGCAGTATACTGAACTTCAAGGTTAAGAAATTCAGCAACCTGAAATCAGCATATTTATAAATGAGCATGTTACTGTAGGCAGAAACAAGGTATTCTAATGAAGGTGTTTCGTCTCTGAACACACCATGATAATAACAGTGAACAACTGTAAGTAAAGCACACACAGTGGATGAAATGGTTTGCATACAGTTCTGTATTTAGCTTGACATAACGGTGTAAATTAACTGCTGCATGGAGACAAAATATTTTGGTGGCTACTTAAGTTTAAGTTTAAATTTCTACATGTACATTTTGAAATGTTTTGCTTATTTAAAAACATACTTTTTGAAATACATAAAAGTATGTTTTTATAAGACGCATTTGTACCCTTAAATTTTTATGACTTATAACAGTGCAAACAACTCCTGGAAAAGCGGATGGTGCAACACAGCTCATAAACTACGATTGCTTCCGAGATTTTGGATCCTCCATCTCTTAAAGGTCAGCACTGTCAAGGAATCCTGCTATTAGTGGGACAAACATGCGTCCCCAAAGTTTGACTCTACAGCAAAAATCTATTGCTCTAAATGCTGAGTGAGACCCAGTGCACAATGGGATTGTGCCACACAGAACATCCCTCTGAATCAACATACCACATCGCATTCCTGGACCAACAATGCAATCAACCAATCACAGCCATCTGACATCATCAATGTGCTGCCTAATAGGTAGTAGCTGCTTAGTTAGCTTGCTTAGTAGGTAGGCTATGCTAACAAGTAAGCTTGCCAATGGGCTAGAATATTGTTCAGTAACTAAGAGCAAGGATGATATCATTTTTCAGTTGCAAATTCCTGCAATTACCACATTTTACCTCATTTATTTCATGTTGATCCTGCATAGATTTGGTTAAGGCCAAAACACACTGTACCCGTGCGACGCGCGTCAAAACAGCTGCCCCCATTATTTTCTATTTACAAACCCACACCGGCAGCGGCTCGTCGCGCGTCGACGTGCTGCACCGCGGCACTTTACGCTATTGTCCTATTTTTACAGCGTCGCCGCTCTTGAAAAAGCGCTATTTTGTACTTCCCAGCTCCCATAGTAGCAGCTCTGTTGAAGAGCAGAGAAGAAGAACTTTGGCACCATCTATCGTTTGTTTTACTGTCATTGTTATCGGTTGTTAATTTGAGCATCATTGGTTAAAAGTAGCAATGGATGAGGAGAGATTGATTGTTGAGGTAAAGAAATATCCGGAAATATACGACCCAAAATCACGTCATTATAAAGATAATGGAGTGTGCAATAGAAATCCGGGATGTCCCGCAGCGCGATGCTTTTTGTGTGTGTTGGGGGCGGCACTTGACTCGCGTCAATGACACCGCCGTCATATGACGCCGCCGGTGTGTTTTGGCCTTGAGGCTTATCCGGGACCATCATCATCATCATCATCACACTGATTCTGGATTATCTGTTTAAGTCGGCATCAACATAGCAGTGATGGTCCTGGATTAACATCAGCGATTCTACTCAGGCTCAACATGGCAATGATGTCCCTGGATCAACAAACAAATTATCCAGGGTCACCATGGCAGTGATGGTCCTGGATCAACATGGCAATCTTGCAAAAAAAAAAAAAAAGTTTTTACTAGGCTATTAAAAAGGACAGAAAATGTGTCCAGGTCTTTGCAACTGCAAAATAACATTATCTTTACTCTTTGGCCTCTAGTTTCCCGGCGTGGCGCAGGGTTACGAACCCCGCGCAGAGCTAGTTTCGTGCAGCGTAACCCGAGGCGCGCTCAGTTTGGTAGTTTGGCAGACCGAGGTGCGCTGAGATGGGTGTGGCGGCGCAGCAGGGGGAGGTGTCGACAGATCCAGCTTGGCGCAGTGACAGTTTCGTGCCAAAAGGCTTCGCTGAAGGTGCGCTAAAAGCTCGCCAGCTGAAACCAGGTCTACTGGCAGCGCAGGCGGAGCGCATCCGGTGTAAGTGGAAGTTTGGCTGACCGGCGGACAGTGCGCACACGTCACCAAAACCTCACAGGCAGGTTTCCAGAATGTCAGGCACATTAACAATGCAATAAATACCCACTAAAACCACTATTCAATGCAACTATCTGCAATAAGCACATAAATGTATCTCTATATTAGGGCTGTCAAAATTGCTCAAAAATGACGTTTGAATATTCCTTCTAAAAATAACTCATAGGTTTGAACCATTCAAATTTTTTTTTTTTTTCGCATTATGTCCACAAGAGGGCAAACTAATACAAGGAAACATACTTGTATATGTATTAATACAAGGAAACATAACTACTTGTAGGTATTTTTATTTCAACATAA
>NC_065523.1:13980717-14047413 GCF_006386435.1 Epinephelus moara | reverse complement strand
GAGGTCTGCTCGCAGTTCCGTATATTCAGACACTGCGAGCTTGGACCTCCCGGACCAAAACATCAGTTTCCTCCTGGGAGAAGTTTGGCCGTCTGACGCTGCTGCTCTCTTCTGCCATGGCGAATTGAGTAAACTCTCATTACGCCTTCGCGCGGCGCATTTAAGGGTGAGGAGAGGGGCTCGTTTGATTGGTGTGATGTGTGTAAAACCCACTCCACGCCTTCTCTCCTCCCTCTTTCCGACTTGCACAGGTAGGAGGGATGGAGGTGGGAAAGAGGAGTAGCTGCGCCAGGGCGCACGTTGTGCCAAACTTGCAAAATCTGCCTGGCCACACCCAATTGGTCTGCGAAACTAGAGGTCTTTATGTCAATGAACAATATTTTAGCCTATTTGCAAGCTTACTTGTTAGCATAGCATACCTAGTTAGCAAGCTAACTCGCTAATATTCTAGTTTATCAGCAAGCTTACTTGTTAGCATAGCATACCTTGTTAGCAAGCTAACTTGCTAATATTCTAGTCTATCAGCAAACTTACTTGTTAGCATAGCATACCTAGATAGCAAGCTAACTCGCTCATATTGTAGTCTATCAGCAAATTTGCTCATTAGCATAGCCTACCTAGTTAGCAAGTTGACTTGCTAATATTTGAGTCTATCAGCAAATTTGCTCATTAGCATAGCATACCTAGTTAGCAAGTTAACTCGCTAATATTCTAGTCTATCAGCAAGCTTACTTGTTAGCATAGTATACCTAGTTAGCAAGCTAACTTGCTAATATTCTAGTCTATCAGCAAGCTTACTTGTTAGCATAGAATACCTAGTTAGCAAGCTAACTTGCTAATATTCTAGTCTATCAGCAATCTTACTTGTTAGCATAGCATACCTAGTAAGCAAGCTAACTTGCTAATATTCTAGTTTATCAGCAAGCTTACTTATTAGCATAGCATATCTAGTTAGTAAGCTAACTCCCTAATATTCTAGTTTATGCGATGTGGGATGTTGATCCAGGCGCATGTCCTACTTGGCAAAATCATGTGCGTTAACAAGACTCTGCAATAATGATGAGTGGTGGATAGTGATGTAACAAAATATATTAAATGTAACATAGAAACAATGGTGCCCAACACAGTATGTGCACCAGAGAGCACTGACAAGTTTATTTTCAGTGTAAAATGTGCAGCTGCGTATATCGTGGTCACAACTGTTGAATAACTACATTTAAGTGATACATGTCTGACATATTTATATTATGTACTAACATTCAAAAACAAATATTGTGCAATATCTTGTTTGATTTGTTCAGATTTTCAACTCTTAATTATTGATATCTGTATCAGCCTCAAATATGCAGTAGTTGGAAGCTCTAGTGTTGAATCTGAAAATGTCCAACTTTGGTCCAAAGAAAAAAACCATGGCAGACCACCAACACCCTCCTCCTGCCACAATTCCATCCTCGAAATACTAGGATGATTATGCTGAGAGCAACAGACTGTTGTTTCACTGCTATTGTCTCATTTTGTCTACAACCAAAATCACAGGCCTCCAGAATCATTTCAAAGGTGCTACAGTCACATAAAAATTCTTCACATGTTGGCTTTAAAGGCACCAGATAATAGAGATGCAGTTGAGAAGACATGAAGGAACATGTGCAGACACACTTAGATGTTTTGAGAGGTGAACATTTCCTGACGCAACGGAGAGAAAGATTAGAATTTAGACATTCGGCTCGCCACCGAGGGAGCAGGAACAAGAGAGTCAAGTGCTCGACTCACCTTCTTACTCTCTTCCATCTCGTGCTCAAACATGGCACTGAACACCGGCGAGCGAGCTGAGACAGACAGAGAAACACAAGACAGACAGAGAGAGAGAGAGAGGGGAAGGTTTGTTATTGTGTGTAATGTTGATGCATGTTGAGGTCTCTGATATCCGTTAACAGCCTGCCACAGGGCCAGAAGAGAGCGAGGTGGATGATTGGCAGCAGTGACAGCAGTAGAAGCATCATGTGGAAAAAGTCGACTGCAGCTCCGTCCTGCTGACAGACTCATGACGACCTCTCAGGTGTGTTTAGCCACATTCTAATACTGATAGACTGACTTCAATGAAGCTTGTTTGATACAATATGCTTTAATTAAGGTCTGTCTTCCTGTTTTGATAACATGGTCGCCTGCTGCCGCTCAGCACAGACTATTCTACCATGCTAGCATAGAGGACTGGCTAAGGCTTATTTAAATAATAAAAAATACATAAAGTTTTTAAAAGGAGCAGAGATGTTTTAAGTTGTTTTTTCCCAGCTTTTATGTCAAATCCAAAATTTGCTCCGTCTCTTGCTGTAAGAGGACACTGTTCAGCACAGTCTACAAATCCTCTCGTGGCAAGGACAGTTCAGACTATACTTCCATTAAAGTGGAGTCAAAATGCAAAAGAGCTGCTGATTAAGTCCCTCAAAGTAAAAGAAAATAGTTAAACAGACTGTTTGCAATGAAAATGCTATTTTCATAATCCAGTTTTCAACCAGATTTCATAATATACTTATCTTTTTCTTTCTATCTTTTTTTCTTAAATCAGATTTTGCCACACTTTTTAAAAACAGTTAAATAACAGAACCTTGTGACCTCATAGTACTTGAGCTATTTATATGGAAAAGGACACATGGATGATTTTAGTGTTTGTGTGTCCATCACTAAACAGGTGAGGTGACCAATAACTCGCTGAACAGTGTGTTTTCTCTCTTACTACTCCAGACACGACCCCAGCTGGAGGGGGTTATGTTTAATCTTCAGCACAGACTGGCAGTGCTAACAGTCTGATCCAACCACAGCACTTCAAATTACATAAATCAGTCCCACTTCTGTTACTCGAAATCACTGCTGTATGATAATTCTGCATGCTTAAAATAATCACCACATCTTGTCTCTGCAGTTCTGCTCAAGGCGACGACACTGTATTTTCTCTCTCTTACCATCACAGCCGTGACATGGGTTAGTTTCGGCACAGGCTGAACCTCGCAGACAGAGTCGGCGCCTGAACTCAATTATTGTTTGATTGTTTAACAGCGGAGAGAGAAAAGTGTCTATTAAGGAAAGACCTTTAGCCTCTACGCCTTTTACTAACAGTGACATATCAACTGGAGTTGTCCTCTTCTTATATGGTTCACTTTGTTTGATTATGTGCTCACTGGGTAACTCTTTACATTACTGTTCACTAATGAATGCTTAATTAACTAGTCATTAAAATTTAACAAATGTTTCAACACATTATTGAGTGTGTGTCAAAGTCAGTGATATGCTAATTTAACCACTTAATAATGAGTTATCAACCTCTGAGCTAGCTACCCATTTAATTACTCATTTGGAAACATGGTGCCATCCATCAACTCTGCACAAGCCGCAAATAAGTATGATACTGATGATATCAGTAAAACATGCAATGAATAAGTTCACAATGGGACCTGGTAGTTATAAGGTCAGCACCTGCTGCTTCAGTAGCAACTCAAATCATCAGCTCAACAAACATCAGACCGCTCAGCATTCAGCTTTCAAAACTGAGAAACAAAACCTCCTGGTAATCACACAACCTTAAAGGGACAGTTCACCCCTAAAATCAAAAATACATATTTTTACTCTTGCCTGTCGTGCTCTTTATCAGTCCAGGTTGTTTTGGTGTGAGTTGCTGAGTGTTGGAGATATCTGCCGTAGGAATATCTGGCTTCTCTTGGATATAATGAAACTAGATGGCACTCAGCTTGTGGTGCTGAAGATAATCACAGAGCAGTTTCATGTAGGTACTAGGGTTGGGAATCACCAGAAGACCCACGATACCATATTATCAATATATTTCGGTCACGATACAATTTTTTTGTAATATTAAATGTATCACGATATGCTGAGTATTTACGACAAAATATACTGCGATTATTTCCCCAAAGGAAAACTTTGTCAACATCAGCTCTACCTCACAAGATAAAGTTTTCAGTCTGTTCATCTGACTTGAATCATTTTTATTGCAGCAAAATGTGATGCAAAGCAGCGAGACTAACCAACACCATCATAAAACCTGTCAGAAATGCTGCATACACCTGACAAGCTGAACTGCTGGCTGATTTAACGCCCTCTGCGAAGCCAGATTAAGTGTGTGAGCAAAACACTTCCCATGCAGGTATCTCGCTAACGGAATGACAACACCCATGATAGAAGCGTTGTCTCTTACAACGTCAAGGGTTTTGTCGGCAATTCCCCATTCTTGTGCTGCATTTTGTAGAAGGTCTGCAATGTTTGCTCTGGTGTGACTTTTGTGTACTGCTCTAGTTTGGCGAACGTGAGATAGCAGTCGCCAGTCCACTGTGAGATAATGTGCTGTATTAGACACAAATGAATCCACTGACTCTGAAGTCCAGGCGTCACAAGTTAATGCCACCCTTCCTGCTGTACTCAAAAGATTCCTTAACTTTATGCTGCGTTTTTCTGGAGAGCTTGGGTATGGCTGTGTCGGTGAAAAAATGGTGGGACAAAGTCACATATCAGGGTTACAGTGTTTTTAACATGTAACAAAGGCCTTTGTATTCAACAACGCTGTATGGACGCAGATCATTGCACGTGACGTAGGTGATGGGTTGTGTTATCTTCTCTCAGAGCTGGATGGTAGTTATGTCAAGCTAAGTGTGTCCAGTGTTGGTTGATTTTTCAGCTCAGAGGTTTAAGGGTTTGCTTGACTGTCAGCAGCTAACGCTATCTCTGGATGGTGGAGTCTGAAGTGAGCCTTTATATTTGTAGTATTCCCAGAGTATTTTATTCTCATATGACACTGCTTACAAACTGCATGTGCCATATCTAAGTCCTTCTTTCTTTCCGTGTTAAATCCAAAATAAATCCAGATGTTTAATTTAAATGCAGATGGCGCATTTCTGATTTCTTTCTCTGGTGCCACCATCTTTGTTTTGATGAACTTCCTGCCCAATGCCACTGACTGAGATCTCTACTGATCTCAGCATCATCTTGTGGACCAAAAAAGCAATTGATTATTATTCTTTATTATTCTTATTCTTGTACCAAAAGTTGTATTAAAATGTGTATTTGCAAAAATGAAAAATATATATAATAAAAGATTAATACTCACACTTCCCCAAAATTGGCCCTAGCCCTTGTTTTTGCGCGTTCCCACGAAGGGCTAGGGTGTCCCAAACTTTTGGGAAGTGCTTTTCAGCCCTGAAAATCCCCACTTAATTTGAAGGACTGTGCGATGCACACTTACGAACCCATCTCAACTGAGGGAAATATTGAATTTCCCAGGCTGCATTGCGAAACTATGCAGCCAGGCGAGTTTTCCAGGAAGATGGCAGCCTACATGAGAAAGCCATCGCACAATTGTAAGTACTATTTTCTCAAATAAGCATGCAAAAAATCTATCTGGCGAGTGCACTTGAAACCAAGGGGTAAGGTTAAGGGATGAGAATTGGGATTGGCCCTTGGTGTCCCTGTATCAGCACGCAAAATATTGAGATACTATGCTGTATCGATTTGTCCCCACCCCTACTAGGTACAGGTAAGATGAAATATGTACTTTTGATTTCGGGGTGGACTCTTCCTTTAATTTTAAGAAACAAAACAAGCTTTTTTCATTTATGTTTTCAGGTAAATCTATTACATTGTCAAGGTATTTCTGGGTAGGAAAAATCCTAATTCTCTTTTTTAATCTTAAAAATCCAGTCATAGATGTGACAGAGCTTGCTTCAAAATCATTTTTTTTTTCCAGTCAGGGTCATGGGGAGCAGGCTAATGAAGCAGTGGGAAGATTAAAGTTGAAGAAGCTTAAAAGTCACATCTATATTATAACTAACTATTTGACTCTCATGGGTGTTTCAGGCATCAGTGAAACAGAAGTAAAAAAAAAAACACTTTCATATACTTCTCTGCTATTTCTTCAGAGCTAATTTGTTTTGTTTACACAAGAGGCAAGGAAAGCTGGCCAAACAACTTAAGGTTTAAGACAGTTGATGAAAAAACAAACTTCTCCAAAATTTTGCCTTTGAAAAATACGACAAACCATCCTGCGATGGGATCACAACACAGCGATCTGTGACATAAAAAGAACATGGGCCGGGGGCATTAAGTGGGGGGTGCAATGGCCCCTTCCCTACTTCCTACCCTCCTACTTCCAGTCCCTTTGCTCGACAATCTTCGAACTTGGCCTCTATTGTGATATCAACTACACACGTCAAGGTTTGTGGCTGCATCTTGCACAGTTGCAATCTACAGCAGTGACAATATCTGTGTACAGACAGACATAAAAACACCTGGCAAAATACTCAGAACAGATTCTGTGGTAGTTCCCGCTACAATAGGTGCCATCAGGACCACATCTGACATGATGACACACACACACACAAACTCACAAAGTGAAAACAATACCAGCCGTTGAAATGCTGCTGCGCTTGGAAATAAATCTACATGACTTTAGAACTAAAAAGGGACTTTGTTTGTCTCAGTTATCCAGGTTATATGATATCTAGAAGTGCTAAGTTCAAGACAACTCAACATGCAGTGGATTTTTGGTTCTTTGCAGTTGCCTACAATTATATTTTGCAAGAGTCAGACTCTATGTCAGAGACAGGAACATGTTGCTGCCAATCTTTTTGTCCCCTAAGTCAGCAACTTAGAAAAGTCATGTATTAACAACTGCATTCTGGACCACTGAAACTTAGCAGTGCATGGGCAGGTAGGACTATGGGGACAAACCTACAGTAAGTCTGTCTGGTGCAGCTCAATACTGGTGAGCTCATACTGCAGCAACAAAGAGAAGGGGCGGGCGAGAGAGAGACGGAGAGAGAGAAAAAGAGAGAGACTCATAGAAAGTGAACGGCGGGAGAGGAGAGGGGAAGTCAGGGGGAGAGGAGAGTAGACAGAAACGGGGAGTAAAGGGAACTGAGCGAGATTTGAGAGGAGAGAAAAAGATAAAGGAGACTGAAAGGAAGACAAGCAATGAAGGGATGTGAACACAGAAAAAAGAGAGCAAGAGAGGCAGGAGAGAGGAACGATGAAAGGAGGAGGGCAACAGTGAGGAGAGAAAGAGGCAAGAGAGAGCATGAAAAGGACAAACATGAAAGTGAAAGAGGGAATATTGAGAAAAGGTAAGAAGGATGTAGAAACAGAAAAGAAAGAGAAGGTAAGAGACACCGAGAGAGGACCAGAGTGGTGGTTTAAAGATCACATGGCCAATGTGGAGCCAATTTGAGTTGCTCTCCCTCCTTCGTTTGATCCCTCTCTGTCCGTCTCCACGGCGATTAACGGCCGGGAGAGTTGTCACGGGAACGGCCGAGAGGGGGAATAACGAGGAGGAGGGACGTCATCTGGACCAAGTAGAGCAGAGAGAGAGAGAGAGAGAGAGAGAGGGAGAGGAGAAGAGGGAGAGACGGAGAGAGAGAGAGAGGGGAAGACCCCAAACCACAGCAGCACATAATTAAAATGGCTCCTCACACACACATTTCAACAAATCCAATAATGAACAGCCTCTCCTTCTCTCCACAGAGACACACAGTTCACCAGTTTCCTCAAACCTTTCACTATCTGACGCTGTCTGTCATTAAAGTGCCAACAAGTGGTTCACTGTACGCCATGTGTGTTTGTGTGAGCGTGAACATAACAGGGTGTGGTCTGTGTGAGGACTCTATGAAGGCAGACAGGTGCTAGAAGTGCCAGTAAGCTTTGGAGCCTTGTATAGTTTGTATGGATATTCAATGTATTCAAATGTAACCACCCCTGTGGCAAACAAAAATTATTCATTGAAATTAAAAATTTGATGAAGTATTTCCCCCGGAATTTAATTCCTGTCACAGTGGAGAAGCATCTGAAGCAGCATTTAGACCGAATCCAAAACTCTGAAGTGAAACCCTGGGTAATGACAAACATTAACTTCACCACATATATTAGTTTGGAAGGTATCTAATCTTAAAACTATTAATCAATCCACAAACACCAATTTTGATAACTTATTACCTTAAGTCTTAACATTTGCTGGTTCTAGCTTCTCAAATTTGAGAATTTGCTGCTCTTAATAGTTTTATACAATTAGGTTTGGCACAAAACCAGCAATCTAAAGACTTTTTTGGAAATTATGAGTTGGCAGTTTGTACTGTTTTCTGACATTTTATAAACAAAAGGTTTGATCAATCATCTAAAAAAGAATGACATAATAATAAACAATGAAAATGACTAAAGTTCAATGAGCTGTACCTGACATCCAGAGAATATCAATTACTTAGTGATACTAGATACTGGAATTTCTGACTTCCCTACAATACCTTGAAAAATATTGATATTCAACACCATTTTCTATACAAGTGGGAAAAACTGACATTGAGGGCATTAAATTTACATTTTCACAAAGAGATAAATTGAACAAGGCTATAACATGACGGCTTCTCTTTTCCTTATTAGCAGCAGAGGACAACAGAATGACTGCAGTAAACATTAAAACACAATAATAAGAGAGAGTGAGAAAGCGCAGCTCGTACTGTGGCACCAATACTGTGGCAGGAGCATCTGACTCCTGGTGCCAAAATGCTTCACTGAAAGGTTCAGGACATGATTTGTTCCTGCAGCAGTTAGGAAGTTTTAATGAAGAATACTGATGCAATGCCTTTGTTTTACTAGCTACAGTATTTATTAAGTGTATGTTGCAATTACTGACGCTGTTATTGTCGGCATACTTCCCATCAATGACTCTGCCTGGTGTTATCTATTGTGTAAATGACGTATTGTGAATATTGTGTCTTTGTCTTTGTTGACATATTGTGTACGTCTTTGTCTACGGTGGCAAACCAGTTTCCCCTTGGGGATTAATAAAGTTAAATATATCCTATTGATACTGCAAAAATATGTGTGTTGAAACCATTTCAAAAACTCAGAATTGATATGTATCATCCATCCATTTTCGTAACCGCTTATCCTCTTGAGGGTCGAGGGGGGGCTGGAGCCTATCCCAGCTGGCATTGGGTGAGAGGCAGGGTACACCCTGGACAAGTCATCAGACTACAGTAGGGCTGACACACACAGACAGACAACCATTCACACTCACATTCACACCTACGGGCAATTTAGAGTCACCAGATAACCTGCATGTCTTTGGACTGTAGGAGGAAGCTGGAGTACCCAGAGAAAACCCACGCTGACATGGGGAGAGCATGCAAACTCCATACAGAAGGACTCCCTCACAGGATTGTACCAGGAACCTTCTTGCTGTGAGGTGACAGTGCTTACCACTACTCCACCGTGCTGCCTGATATGTATCAGTAACTCAATATTTTTCACAACAGCACTTTGATTCAGCGTCTCAGCTGGGATTGTCTGTACATGGCTCTCAAAATGGAGATAGCTGAGCCAGCAGCTAGCAGCTAGCAGCTTACAGTGCGAACAGTGCTAACAACAACAAAAAACAGTGCTTACAGAGCCAACAGTGTTAACTAAGGGGGAACCTGAGGATGGGCATTATGTTTCAGTTCCCCCAAAGTGGGTGCGGTCGACATTAGCAGCAGTAACTGTTGGTGGCACTCAGCTAGCCAGTGGGATACACACACAGGGACTCACATGCACTAGCACGTATGCAGGGCTGGACTGGCTACCACAACATCAGACAGAGAAGCTTGAGTTACAACACACACAGATGTAGCCATACTTCATTCTCTGTTCAGGACACCACTACTCCAATATAAATGGAGTATGTATAACTTTACATAGCAAATAGTTGTTTGCTGCTATATTAAAGGTTTATGTTTAGTCTAACATATTACAATATACCAGTCTAACTCTGATGTATAAAATGCATATAAACGCCAGTATTCATGTATGTTTATGACATAATTGTCTGTGTGGTAGTCTGTGTGCAGCTCCATCTTTAAGAATTTAGACTTGAATGATGAAAATCTTTAATGTTCTCCTATATACATCATCTGCTGAACTTGATCATTGGTATTCTCTTCTCATAGACATCATAAAATCGGAAGTCGAACACCACTGCCTGACTCCACAAAGTTTTTACCGCCTGAGTGCAAACTATAGGTTTTTATCCATCACTTTTTTCCAGATGCAATGAATTGAAGAGGATATTCTCACCTGCCAGGATGGCTTTGTGCGCCTGGAATTTCTGCCCGGCGACACACAGGGAGCAGTCAGTGAATCTCGAGTTTTCCCACAGATCTCCAAGCTCCTCGGCCAGCCTGCAGTCAGGAACCTTAACCATGTTCATTGTGTTCTGGCCTGAGATGTTCACAGAGTCCTGCACCACACTCACCTAAAAAACACACAAGTAAATGTA
Organism: Epinephelus moara; assembly: GCF_006386435.1. NCBI lineage: Eukaryota > Metazoa > Chordata > Actinopteri > Perciformes > Serranidae > Epinephelus > Epinephelus moara. The sequence continues at coordinate 14,037,110 of NC_065523.1, read as the reverse complement.
AAATTCAATTTGCTTCTTTACCTGGTCTGCACACACACATATAACACACACAAGGTTTTAATTTTAGAGTGAGCTGCTCCTTTAACCCACTCACTGGTTTACAAAGAGGCAAATAAATAGCATGCATTGCTCATGAAAAGAAAATAAATCAGGTAATAAAACATGCTGTGAATGATTAACGTCGGTTCTCTGCCTCTGTAATCAATACATCACACACTCAATATGCAGGCTATTCAAAGACAACGTATTCTTCCCTCTTCATCCGATCTGATCGGCCATGCTTTCAAACAAGCCGGAAAATCGGCATTGAAGTCAAATTGTATGTGTGTGTGTGTGAGCGTGTGTGTGTGTGATGTGTGTGTGCATGAGGGTTGTCTGTATGTCTTCCCTGCTGACTTCACCACCTGTTCCAGACAATGTCAACCAGACTCATTTATCTCTCAACAGGACTCACCGCAAACACACACACACACACACACACACACACACACACACACACACACACACACACGTGAAGGCTCATGAGCAGAAACAGACACACACATTCTCACACACCCACACTAATTACTAAGTAATTTCCGACAGCCTGGGTTGACTGACTTGCAGTTTTTCACCTGCTTGCTGTGCCATCTAATCAAATACCAGTGAGTTACCCACGGCCCTGCTTGGAAAACAGTTAGTTAATTATTTAATTATGTGGTAAGTTAGTTACAGGTAAAAGCATTACAGTAATTTCTGGTGAAAGAAATTCTAGAGTGGTCCTCCATGGTTAGCACTGATAGTACACTGAAATGTGCAGGGTTGTACTCAAGGTTCCTGAAGATATTTATGTAGTAACAATGTAGAAGATGGTCTGTTGGAGTGCCTCCATTTCTTGAATGGAAATAAAACTCTTATTCAAACAATAACTGTCTGAGTTGAAAAGACTCTGGTTCATTGTAAATATTAAAAGTTGCACAACTGTGTTCTGAGCAACGTTAGAGGAGAAGACAAGTGAGCACTATATATTAAATGCTATATTTTGCTAAATGTTATTCAACATTTATTCATACTATACTATACTATACTGTACTACATTTCACTTTATACTTCATCTTATATCCCGTACTGTGTTATACAGAGCTATATTATACTATAGTATGTTAATATCTGACACTGTTTTACTACACTATATTTCTATTATATTTTCTATATTAATACAGGCAAGTATCGTTACATAATCACAATATAAATCAGTCTGGTGTACACTGCTGACAGTGACTTGCTGCTATTAGTCACCCAGTTGACACTTTTACCTTGTCATTTCTGTCTTTATAAATAAGGTATGGATATTAATTTAAAACTGATCAGGTTTAGAAATATCAATTTACAGTGTTCAAATTCAAGCCAAACTCTTGTTTGCAGTACAGTGAAAGCAGTGAATCAATGCGGATGATGTTTTACAAATGAAAAAAATATACAACTGGAAATCATGTCTAACAATTCTCCCTGGGTACTTCTCAAAAGTTTGCCCTAAAAAGACAAGGAATGGAGAATCTTTGCTGCTGCTCCACAGACCAGTAGGAATAAAGGGCAGTAAGTTATTAAGTAAGTATTTGACTAGAAGTGTAAATCACCAGTTTCATCACGATACAATATTTTATTGAGTCTTCTGACAACGATATGATATTTGACGAGATTACAAATTCTGCATTGATATGATTTCGATTGGATGCGATTTAGGGGTCTGCGATCGATATGAAACATTATTATCAGCCCATTTAACACAGTCACTTACAAAAGAAGCTGCCACCCCTTTCTTTTATGCTTTTGGCCATAAAAGATAAAAACAACACATAAATAATGTAGATTACTGTAACCACTTAAGTGCAGTAAAGTTTACATTACAGTGACTACACTAACAGACACAAAACAGCACATTGGATAAGTTACCCTTCAGGGCTTCCTGACAAAAAGCCCTTTCTGGAACAAATCTTTTCATCTTAACCCAAACCATCATGTTTCCTAAAACTTCAGGGCTATCTGGCTTAAAGCCCTGAAGGCAAACTCCTCCCAGCTATAGCAGCTATAAAACATGGATTAACAACTACATCGTTTCACAAGAGAATCAAACTGAGCTCAGTAATAACTGTCAAGGTTCAGAGACAAAACATTTTTTTTTTTTTGCTAGTCACCCATTATTAGCTTAAGCATGTTTACATTGCATAAATCAGCCTTTTTTTTTTTTTTTTTTTTTTACTTTTTTCCTCTACTCATGACTTAACAAATTAGATGTAACATTATTATTTTTGTCACTCATTGTTGGTTTAAGTCACTGTATCTCCTAACACAACAGTATGGTTGAATTTTAACCTGCATGCACGTTTTTTCAGCCAAACATTGTTAAAACAAAGCAGCTAATGTTGCTGTAGTCAGGAGTTAGCAGAACGAGATGTGTTTTATCTTGTAACATCATTGTTTGCACACGCCATGTGCTCTGTCTGTTGACGTTCATTTTCCCCGAAATCCAAAATATTTCCACACTTCTTATTTATTCCAGAGTAAATATAATTATCCTCATCATCTTTCTCTTGGCTGTTTGTCATCTGCCTGCTGCTTTTTGACGCCAACAAAAGCGTATCCTAAAGATGACGATATAGATCAATGTTTACACTTTGCATCGATGACACTGGATCGTTAATCATTTAATCGATATATCGTTCCAGATCGATGGATCGTTACACCCATATATTTGACATATCAAACTGATTGAAGAAAGTAACTTTTCGTAATGTGAGATAAACTTGAAATATTTGACAGCCATAAAACAATCCAATGGTACTTTTAAATCATCCTGCATTTCTTCATTGAGGAGCGTTAAGGTGATCATTAACGCTATAGTTGGTAACTTTTATGAAAATAACTTTGTCATATTTGCTTAAACTGTCACTACATACACACAGATATACACGGTATCATAAGGGATAGATAGTGTGTCATGTCCCTCCTCCTCATGCTAGTCCTTTTTATGGCATTTGCTATAAAATGAGGAAGTTTGTAACCCAGCTGTCATACTGGACACAGTCAAACGAAGCACCACCCACTAATCAAACCAACGTTCCCATTTTACAGCTACAGTACACTTAAATATGTTTCTGAAAACATCTGAGGCAAGAAATTGGCAATGCAAAACAGAATTTTGATTCATATTTGATCAGTGCTCCCTATAGTTTGACCGCAGTTCACGAGCAGCAATTGACATGACTGACTGCTGCATTAGAGACTCTTCAGCTCTGACTGCTTGTTTTAGTTCAAATAAGCAATTTGAAGAGGCAGAGGAAAATGATCATCTGTCTCATGTACATGTACTTCCATATGTATACAGTGATAGTTGAAGCAAACATGGCAAAAAGTTGTTGTTTTTTTATAAAAGTTAGGAACTGTAGCTTTAAAATGTTTCAAATGAGTGTAACCAGTACTACTCTAATGTGGCTGATTAAGTAGGCTTGTTAAGGAGCATATGACTGTAGCCACGACTGTACAGGAACATTAATTATAACTGTTAAATTATTAAAAATCTGTCAAAATGTCAGTCTGTCAAAAGTGTAATAAGCCTCCAGTAAAATATTGCTGGATAATGTGCTTTATTTCTGCTGTATTTTCTTTCCTGATAATGTAACTACATTAATATTATTAAAACTATAACAACACAAAACATCTAGTATGTAATTATGATAGTGTCAATGTAAAGATGTCACACGATGAATAGTATTCTTTAATATACACTTGTGTGTTTATATAATGTCCCCAATCAATTTAAAGTGTTTTTTTAAGTTTGCCTCAAATACCACTGTGTCATACAGGGGACAGTTTATTACAAAATTAAATCTCAAGATGTTGATATATTACACTGTTTCATTGTTTGTTTGTTTTTAAATTCTGCACAATTTTCACTGTCTGATCAGAGATAAGGAGAAAAAAAAACCTAAGGATAATCTTGGTTCTCTGTTTTCATTGCTGACAGCTCCTGAATACACTCAGTATACCGTTTTCATGAAAAAGGCTGAAAATCCCCACAAAGTGACCTTGCTGTTAAAGCTTCAGGGAGGCTGACACCCAAAACCCCACAAAAAAAACATCCCTCCCCATCCATCCCCAGCCGTCCATCTGCCCACCTATTCGTCCAAAAGCACATCCATCCACCTATTCAACTCACACAAAAAGAGTCCTAGAAAAGGAGGAGAAGCACATACAATAGACAAGTGCGTGGCAAGCAGGAAATTGAATGTCAAGGAGCCTTGTTTGCTCCTGATGGAGGTTTGAGAGTTAGCCTGAAGGGGACAGAAAGACAGAGAAAAAGAGAGACAGCAGGAAAGATAATAAAACAGAAGAAGAGAGTGAGAAAAAGGAGAAGAGAGAGGAGGAGATATAGGGATAATAAAAGGCAGGGAGAATACAGATGCAGAGATACCAAGAAGAGAATAGAGAGGCCATCACACGTAAAGGGAGGTGGGGATGGGTGTGTGTGTGTGTGAGCTATTGGTGGGATCTACAGTTGGAGATGGCCTCTCATAAGTAGCAGCTCATTCCTGGCAGAGAAATGACAGGGACACAGTGAGAAGAAAATGTGACTTTTCTGAAGGGAAGAGCATTCACGGTGTGTGTGTGTGTGTGTGTGTGTGTGTGTGTGTGTGTGTGTGTGTGTGTGTGTGTGAGACAGTCTGGTTTCCACAGCTGGCTCTATTAATCACACTCCAGGGGGATGCAGGTCTGACTGACTGACGTGCATCCATCTCCTCACACTCACATAGGAATTCACATGCACACACATACATTCACATGAGGAAGAGGCAGTCCCGCTCACAGACTATGGCATTCATAAAACACTGATTAGCAATACAGAAGGCTTGCTAGAAAGGGAGCTGCTGTGTGTAGGAAAGGAAAGGGAGAAAAACAACAAAAAACAGAGGAGAGAGGCAGACAGACGGACAAAGAGACAGAGGGCCGAGGACAGAAGTTCAGTCAGCAGTTGGAATGAAAAATGGCTTTAGGAGAGGAGGAGGAGGGCAGCGAGCCCAGCGCTGTGTCCTGAGTACACACTGAAAAAATAAACAAGTGCTGAAAAGCGAATTGGAAGGGAAGCCAGCGAGCCTGGTCAATGCGTTTCGGTATAAATAGCCCAATTAGCATGGCGGAGCCGTCGCTGGGCTCTCAGACGCAGCGTGGCAGAGCCGGTCTAATTACTGGCTAACTTGACCAATTATTCCACTGTTTAACCAGGCAGAAACTAAATCGCAGCACCTGGTTATTTAGACACACTGGCTGCCCTGAAAGTCTTCACGCCATAAGCTGTCATCTTCAGTCATTGTCAACCTCCTCCTCTTCCTCCTTCAAACACTCCCCCTCATCCTGGAGGATTGGACAGGGATGTAGCTGGTTTGGCGGCATTTGTATTAACAGAATAGAATGTTAGCTTATGATATGAATTTATATGAACGGCCTATATCACAATTTCTATTTTAGATAATACAACAAGTTCCTACAAGCGTCTACAGCCATGCTAGCAGCTCTGTGAGGCTGTAGGATCAGGCCAAGTATGTTTTAAATGTTCTATATCTTAATTTAGCATGATAGCATGCTAAGATTTGCTAATTGGCGCTCAACATAGAGTACAGCTGAGGCTGATGGGAATGTCATTAGTTTAACAGGTATTTGATCATGAAGCCACAAAATGTCTGTACTGAATTTCATAGGAATTTACCCACAAGCTGTCAAACATTTCACTTAAAAAAAATGTCAACCTGCTGGTGGCTCTGGAGGAAAAGTCAGGGGATCACCAAAGTCAGTAGGATTCATCCTCAGAGGGCCACGAATATTTGTACAAAGTTTAATGTCAATGACAATTTGACAGGTGTTGAGAGATTTCAGTCTGGACCAAAGTGGTGGACTGACAGACATGGCCCTCCATAGGGCATGTCACTAGCATGGCTAAAAAGTAAAAATACATCCTAAAAGTATCAACTTATTTTGTTCATGCCCTGTTGCCCTGTCATTATCATCAAGTAGCAGTTTGTCCACCTGGTTGTTCAACACTCAGGCTGTTCTCATTTACTGTTCATGCTTATACCAAAGAAAAGCAATGCGCTAAGCCAAACTCGTATACTACTCGTATAGAATACAGCTGCAACAATTAGTTGATTAATTAATTAGTCAAGTGAAGGGAAAATTAATTAGCCATTATTCTGACAATCAAATAATTGATTCTGGTTTTCATGCTCCTTAGATGGGTGAATTTAACACTCTTCTTTGTCATACATTATAATAAACTGAATAGCCTCAGATTTCAGATGGTTGGTCCGAAAAAAAACCCATATGATTTGAAAACCTCACCATGGGCTCTGGGAGATGACAAAAGGCATGTTTCACTATTTTCTGACATTTTATTGAAAAAAAGATTATTCATATAATAGAGGGGCCAAAAAATGGGCCCATTAATCGATAATGAAAATAATTGTTAGGTGTAGCCCTAGTAGGGAGGTGGTCAGGGCTGATGGACAGGTCAAACTAACACAGGACTTTGACCCAGGAAACCGGGTTTTATGTCCTGTGTGAAACTGAAAGTCAATGTTAAGTTATTTTTAAGTACGTATGTCACATCCCGTCCCGTCACGACGCGTCCTGTCACACCCCGTCATGTCACGTCACGTCACGTCACGTCACGTCACGTCACGTCACGTCACGTCACGTCGCGTCACGTCGCGTCACTTCACGTCATGTCACCAGCAGGGGCACTGAATGTAAGATGTCATATGAACCATATGTTTTAACATTATGTCACTGGATGTGCAATGTAAATTTTATAATCAATCTTGTCATTAGATAATATGGTAATTCTTGTCCCAGTGAAATTTTGGCTTGACAGTGCAGGAATGTAAAAAGGATCACTAAAAACAAAAGAGCTTTTCCTGTGAGGACATATCTGCAGCAAATTTCATCAAAATTCAGTCATTGCTTTAAGATACTAGTTAATGCATACAAGTGTAAATCAAGAGCGAGTTCTGACCTGATGTTGACGCCAGGCTAAAGTTTTGGGCTCACCAAGGTCATTCAGAATCATCCAGTAGGGGCTATAAAAATCCTTGAAAAATGTCACTGTAATCCAGCCGGCAGTGTGGAAAATATCTTAGCAAAATGTGGGACTGACCACCCGACTGACTTTTATTCATTCCCCAGTGGTGATAATTATGATGATGATGATGAGAGAAACACACTCTGTTTACAACCTTAGGTAAAGAATAACAGTAATGAAGAATCATAGCTGCTATATCACCACAATCATCATTTGTTTTGGTAATTAAGTTCCCAGGATAAGTACTTACTAAAGCGCTCGCCTCCCAGTTAGCTCCTCAGACATCAAGATGGATCTGTCGTAAGCTCCCTCTCAACCCTCCAGGCAACGCAGAGTTAATATTGAGTTTCGGTACCCAGATGATTTATTCATAATGCATCAATCTTTTTCTGCCTGTTTATGTGTTTGTTTATGGATTTACAGTGTTTTGCCATGCGTGAAATAGTTTGAAAAAGAAAAAAAAAAGCCAAATCAAATGAAATTCATTAAGTTATGGAAAACTTGTTCTTTTACCTCCCAAGTCTCATTTTAATCTATTCAGTCACATCCATTCTGAAACATGTAAACATGGGCAGAGATCATACAAACGGACACGTGGACTCATTCATACCTCATAAAACTTCACACACCCTCATATGACATACAACACTTGGTGCAGCTGTAAAATTCTAAAAAGGATATCTGCATGTAAGTGCTTTTCTTTTTGGGGACTAATTTCTCTCATGCTGTGACATTAGCATGAGATAATTTGCATGAACTTTATTTGAATTTGCACATTCATAGTTTTACTGACCTGATTTTGGGCAGGCTCCCTTGTACTCTGATTCATATCACTGCTGACTTCATGGGTAACTAAACAGCACTCAGCTTGAGTGTGTCTCATACTAGCTGTATGCAGCTGTCATGATATGCCGGCCCCACATGTCATACTGTTTCAAACGCCCCTACTGCACATTTTCATGACTGTCAACAAATGGTGTTCGAATTTAAGCAACTTTAAAGCATGCTAAGGTTGCAATTATATCCCCATCCTTATTATATGCGTTAGTTACAACTAACATGGAAACAAGCACCTGTCATAGTGGGGGAATAATGGAGAGCTGCTGACAGGCAAGCACAATGTGTAATGATCTTGCCAGAATCTATACAGGAGTTATATGTGTTTTTGTGACAGATGACCCATCTTTTCACAGACTTGTGTTTAATTTAAAACATTTTTTGAGACATTCTTTCTACCGAATAAACACAAACTGACAGAATGAGGGGAGAAAACCCTGCCCAGTTCTGTTGGCAGAGGCAGGGTCCGACAGTAAGTTTCAGTAATGGCTGCCAGGTTGGCAAACAGCTATTGCCAGAATGGTAGCTGTATTTTAATTGTTTATAATTAGAGTGATAACAGCCCAGTGTAATTGCACCCCATGTTTCAATAATAAAAACTGATACCAAGATTAGCTCAACATATTTAATTCCATCGTGCACCTGCTGCGGCTCACTGTCAATATTTTATTTTGAAATTCACTCTCTGCTATTCATTATCTCCTGTGGCTCACAATGTTTTGGTGAAATTACTACTTGTCTCTCATTTAGTTTTGGCTGTCTCAGTATCGGGGCTAATGTGATGTGAGTTATACTTTGTTGTTGACAGGTTATCACTAGACTATTTTACTCCACACTTAACTTTCAGTTTTTATTTCCGGCTGTGTAAATCAATGCAACTGCAGCGCTCCCATTCCGCTAGGTAAAGATTGTACACTCTGAGCATTGATAGCACATGAAAAATGTTTCACTGAATTAATTGTATTAAACCTGACTGTGTTTTCAAATCAAACGCCTTATTAGTCTGTATGATGTTGCTGCTTGGGAGGAACAAAACGCAACAAAGTAATATAATTTCCTTTTACAGAGAAGGAACAGCAGAGGGTGTGCAGTAATGTACTGTATCATGGCTTCATCATGGACTTCATCATGTTTTTAATGGAATTTTGATTGCAACTCAACCTGAATCAAATGTTTGAGGAAAATACTGCACTTCACATATTTTATCACAAACTGAATAAGACAGACTTAAAGGGATACTTTGCTGGTTTTCAACCAGCTTTGTATCATAACAATGTTGTAGTATGTGTAAATTAACTGTGGTAAACTCAGATCAAACTGTAAAACTAAGAAGTGCTATTCAAATATAAACCAAGATTATGTCACTGTATTGCTTATTTCTCACCTAAATTGTCTTCTGAAATATATTTTAGTGCACTGTTTGGCTGTAATATAAGAATTTGTGAACACCATACTGTTTCCTGTTTAGTTAAAATGGAGGCTGAAAAAAGATCAAATGGTAAAACTAAGCAGTGCTGATAAAATATGAACCAAAATTCTCTTACTGTGTTGCCTATTTCTCACCTTGAATGTTTTCAGGAACATATTTTAGTGCACTGTTCAACTGCAAAATGAGAAAGTTTGTGCCCAGACGGCCATGTAGGAAACAATCGAACGTAATCCAAGATTGTTTATTATCATTTTGACGGCATATTGTTTCCTGTGTCAAAACGAACAAGCTCGCATTACATCCCCACCTGTGCAACGTTAATTATTATTATTATTATTATTATTTATTTATTATTAGTGCAGTGCATTCTGGTTGTTGAAGATTTTCTACTTCTTGAGCAAAAGCAATTGCATCAACCCTCTAAATTCCTCTGGTCATGTAGCATCAATGTCAAAATGATTTGCTTTCTACTGCATAGACAGTAGAGCTGGGTGATATGGACAAAAATTCCTATCTCGGTATTTACAGGCTGACTGGCCATACAGAATTTATATCTCGATATTTTCTACGAAATGGGCTACATGTTTTCAGTTGCAAGTCAAAGCCACATTTGAGATGTCACAAGCAGTTTTTTAAAAACAGACTGTGATCAAAATAAAATGCAGAGATAGGGATTTTTTTCCCCTGTGAAAATATGCAGCTGCACAACAGTTACACCTCCAAAACACTAGTTGACGGCAGGGTTTCTGTGAAGTGCTGGAAAGTTTACCTCAGACACACATCATGTTTAATGTGTGTTTGAGGTATGTTTTGAATCAACTAAACTTTACACAAGTACACTAATCGGCTTAATTTTAACTCGCAGCATTCACAGATAAAGCACTTGTCTTTTGCTGGACACATTTTCCCCACAAATACAACATGCTAACGTTATTAGCACAAACCTATGGCATTTTACATTGTATAAATTAAGCTAACAGACTTTCCTCTACTCATATGAAGCCAGGGACAACAACATTTCACAAAGGTAACGTTAATGCTACAAAATTGGATTCCATTACAACTAACAGGGTTAGACGACAAAACAACTGTGATATACTAAACATGTTTTCCAAACAAATATAACATGCTAACGTTATTAGCACAAGCCTATGGCATTTTACATTTTCTAAATTAGCCTAGCTAATAGCGGAGATTTCCTCTACGTATATGAAGCTAAGAAAAATCACACACAAGACTTAAAATGCTATTTTGTGGAGGCTTTATTGTCTTAACTGTGAAATTTAAGTAGATAAAAACTTTGTTTCCACTTACAGGAGGTCTGTGTCGCCATGACGTGTAGTTACCTTTCTGGGGAGGGGCACGTCAGGCTTCAGCTCTGAAAAGTGCTGCTGAAGAACTTATGAGCGGGTGAGTGGAGCGGAGCTTTGTGTAGCGTGTGAACAGAGGAGAGATGAACACTGGTATTCGTCATGTAAGGCAACTTGACCCTGTATCGATATAAACAGTGTTGTCTAAATTTATATCTTGCTTGAAAATGTATTGATATATCGCACATAGTAGTTATATCGCCCACCCCTAATAGACAGCCTAGTTCTATGAAAAGACCATCTCCCCAGCAGTTAAATAATTTTTTAACAAGGTGGGTCTTTACCTGATGAATCAGACAAAAGATAAAGTGACCAGTAACTCCACTATTTTCATTAAAATCACATTAATGCACACTCAACATACATATATCTACAACGGCTTAATTGATCTGTGATCCTTTAACTTGTCCTCTGAACCCTGCGAGCACAAAGCTCATCATCAGCTTTTTATAATGCATGGCTCGCCCTCCACTCTCCTACCAGCCAGAGTAAACAGGCTCCATGTCACAGACCCACTCTGCAGCTCTCTTTCTCCCTCTGCCTTTCTTATTCATCCTCTCCACCCACTTTTGGATGTTATTGCTCACGAAAATCAGAAACACTCAGAGCAATGACAGGATATTTCAGTCAGGAGACTCTGATACAGGATTCAGAGTTAGCCGCCCTCTGGCAGCTGCAAAAGGTGACTGAACTGATTAAAACTGAGAATAATAGCAGAATCTGATTTGTTCCCGACACCATTAAACAAACATAGCCCCAAATCCCAACGCTATTAAATAAAAGTCAAAAATAAACACTGCACTCACTCTCCTGAAGACAATAGCTGGAACGTTCTTTAATTACAGGCTATTTATTTCATCCAAGCTGGTTTTAATTGTATTTCAAGAACCTTATTCAACCTATAAGACGCTTTTACAGTCTTTGTCCTAACAAGATACTGTTTGGTAGGTCTTTTCTTTGCAGCACAGTATGTGATGTGCTTTGTATTTGTGGTTTTGTTTTTTGAGAAAACAGAAGAAAAACTGGGCAGATAGCCTGAGCAGCGTCAGACGCCGAGCTGGAGAAGAAGAAGAAGAAAAGAGCGCCACATCACTGAACATAACAAAAACCATAACAAAAACCACATAACACTCATAACAAATAAAATACTAAAGTTTGCAGATGTAAGAAGAAGAAGCAGCTACAGTGAGCTGTTAGATGAGGAGCTGCAGGCTGCACACCTCCAGCTCCTCAGCAAGGTAACCAACTTTACTCTGTCCTGCTGTCTCCTCAGCAAGGTAACCAACTTTACTCTGTCCTGCTGTTTGTGTGGAAGGGAACTGCCCATTGGTCCAACATCCCATTGTTCCGACCATATTAAACTCATTGTTCCGAAGTCCGTTCCGAAATCATCATGATGCCCTGTGGTTAAGGTCTGGTTAGGTTTAGGCACAAAAACCACTTGGTTAGGGTCAGGAAAAGATCATGGTGTGGGTTAAAATGAAAAAGAAAGTGACAAACACATAAGCCGTGAGCCTGCTCCGCCTCAAGCCGGTCGCGGCGCACCATACGCCCGCCGCGAGCCGTTCAGCACCGCGGACAGTCGGACTAATGGGATGTGGAACCAATGGGCTGTCGAACCAATGACATGGACCCGTGCGGAAAACTACCCATGATTTGTGCAGTGTGAAATCAGATCACTGGTGACACATGGTGTGATTGAAAAAAAGGCTCATTGTTGACTGATTTACATTATTTAAACAATGTGAGTTTTTTGGTTACATTGTAACTAATACACCACTTTCTCTCCTTTTGATATTAAAGTTAACCTTTAGTATTAAACTTGCTGTTACCACTACTAACCATCGGTGACATAAAATCAACCAGGACCTTATCTTACAGGGGAACTATTATGATTTTCCATATTTTCTGTCAAATAAATAAAGTTACAATGTTAGGTGTTCATAAAAAACATGGCAAAAGTTTCAAATATTGAGGTGAATGTACATGGAGGTAATCCCTGTGAGCAAAAACCTCAGGCTTCAGACTGTTCTGAATACTCTGTTTCCAACATTTTTTTCTACTTTTGAGAAAAGCTGAAATCAGCTCGTGACAGATTTTTTTATATGGTCATCTGCTCTAGGTACCTTACTGTAAGTGTTTACATTACCTCACCTACACTGACGACATGTAGCTACATGCTGTCAGGAAAACATTTCATCTTGGTTGGCAATGTTGTTAATTTTTCCTAGACTCTCGGATGCTGGAATATATCTGGTTGTGACAACCCATTCTCATTCCCAGGTCGCCCTTTAGTGTATCAATGTGTCATACAGCTGAAACACATCGTAACACATTGTTAATGTTACAAAACGGTTGCGGTTAAATTTGGGCAATAACTTGGTTAGGTTTAGAAAAAAGATCATGTTAGTTAAAAATGGTACATTTGTCGCATACTGTAATGTGGTGTAAATACATGCTTGATGACCTTATGTAAATTGTGTGATGTGACATTCAAAAAACATTGATTTTGGTTTCACACAGGACATGAACCGTCATCTCTTGGACGAAAGCTCGGATTTGTTTTCTTTGACCCATCCACCTCCTCTCCCTCCCACCCTATGCAGACTTATTTTTTTACTACGTCAGCCAGGTGAAAGCCTGGTAAGTATCATAAAGATGCCAAAGTGTGCCTTTGGTGGCGATATCACACACTAAAGCCCCGTTTCCACCAAACACTTTCGGTAGGTACCTTTGGAACCAAAAGTACCCTCAGTCATGGTAACTAGACCCTAGCATTTTCACTGCAAACAGTACCCTTAAATGTGGGCGGGGTTGTTGTCACTCACTGCATTTTCTCATTATCGGTGACACAGATGGAAGTCTGCACCTCGTTTATCATCCACAGAACGAGGCTGCACATCGACATTTTCTTGACAAAATAAAACAGGCTGCAGTCTCTCTACAGGACATTTAAAATTAGTGGGTTTGTGCATTTAGTCCTTCTCGGGCAAACTCGGGGGTTTAATGTTGCCCACAGACACGGCGCTCCGCAACAGTGATTTTTTTCTGCAAGTGAGGATTAGAATATATGCCGTTCACATAACCCAGTCGAAATGAATATATATATATAAACGCTTGAAGATCCACTCATTACTAAAAGTGTATGTCATATAAAAACTAAAGTAACGGTCAAAGTTGTCATATTCAAGGTGTGTTGACTGATTCATGTCATCACCTCCAGCATTGTGTAACATTACAAGTTAACGTTCCACCTTAAAAATCGCCGGCAGTCCGCCCAGTGAATTAAGTTACTTTTTCTCCGACTCCTGCTGCTGTGAGAGGCAGCAAAGTATCCTTTCGTTTTACAGTTACACTTAACTAATGTATAAAACTCTCCATGGTGTGAACAGTGGTTACATGAGCCTCAAAACCAGCCACAACTCAGCCCTGAGTAGAGTGACCATCCGCTATTGACCAATCAACGGCCTGCAGTGTTCACAGCTCCACCTTTTAGTACAAGATCTGTGTGCTAGGTGGTTGGATGGTATGGATGGGTCCATTGGTACCATCCACAACTTTTCACAGTGGAAATAGAAAAAAAGCATACCGAACTGAACTGAACTGTACCATATTGTACTGCTCGGTGGAAACGGGGCTTAAGGGGCGTTACAAAGCTGCGATATTTGACACCCGAGGATGAAAATGGGCTGGTTGTGAGGATTTTAGTCTGGAAGCTTACAGACACCGAGATACCGAGAAACAGAAGACCCAAAAACGCTGGCCAATCAGAGCAAAGTGGGCTTTTTTCAGGAGGGGGCTAAAAGAGACGAGAGCTAAAATGGAGTCTTCTCAGACAGAGGGTGAAGTGTTCCAGTGCAGACAGTATGAGCAAAATAAAGGTTTTTTTTTTGAAGATTAAAACATCTAAACATGTTCTAGTGGAAACCCGAAATACAAGTATGAACCTACAAAAAAAAATAATAATAATGATAGGTCCCCTATAAACGACTTACTGTGTGACACTAGTTTTTTGCTGAGACCTGAAATCTTTAACTAGACTGTCATGATTCTTTACTCAAATTTAATCCCACATTATCGCACCACTGTATATAGCCATTCATGTGTCAGAGCAGTCATTTCAGTTGGCTGTTTGCAGGGACCCAGCTGTGTCCATTTCAATGGCTCAGTCCACAGACAAGCGGGCCGGCCTGCCATTGACACAGAGGTATTTAGGTAAATCTGCACAGACAGAGGCATATTTCATGCATGGTTTGAAGTCAAGCTGCTGAACGAGCGTCGTGGCTGGCCAACCTTGTTCTTACACATACACACTCAGACACAGGCTTCCAGATAAAGAGTTTCCACACACACACACACTCAGTAGTATCACCACTGGCAGTGAGCATGAGCCTCTGCATGCCGTCTGTGAGCAGCAGCCATTTGGGTCTCTTTTTAAGTAGTTTTGTTTTCTCTGCTGGAAGATCACAGACAGTAAAGTGATAGCTTTGAGACTCTGAGGCCCGATCTAAAGTGCTTGAAGGAAATGTTTGGACAAAGAAAACAAATAAATAAGCAGGCAAAAGTTGCCTGTTTGTTCAATTTCTGCCGTCTTTACTCTGGGAGAAGCAAAGGGCTTTTGATGGGATATAAAAGACCTGTTGATGTGTTGCTGGTGCAAAAGTGTTGCAAAGGCAGTATCAATTAAAGAATCCATTGTGGCTCAGAAATGGGTGCCAACAAGCTATCACAGTAAAAATCCCACTGCAAGAAAAGGATCAAGCTTGCAGTCTGTTTGCTCATTCTCTTGCTATGTCACAGCATCTCAATCAGCATTTGTATTTCCATCTCTTTGATTAGGTCTCCAACCCCCTTTTCTAAATGATCAAAATCACCTTGCCCTTTTCACTTTTGCTCCCAGTTCTGCAAAAACAGAATATAAATACATGTTTACCTCATTTTCCAGAAATGAAAGATTGTTTTTGTCTTCCCCTTTTCACACAAACCCAAATCTCTATGTGCATCCTTTCTCCCTCGCCCCACTCCTCCCACCTCTGCCTCTTTATCCTGCTCCGAGAGCTGGTTATGTGTGTGTGTTGCTCAGTGTGCAGTGAGGGAGCAGCTGGAGCATCTGCAGTCGTCTCCTCTGACAGCAGCACGGCATATGGCAGGGCCCTGTGAAGGATGGGTGCTGTCACCCGGCAAAGTGCTTACCCACCAACAGAAGAGGCGAGCCGCACTAACACCATGAGGAAGAGGAGGAAACAGCTGAACATCAGCGCCCCACTCATTTATTCTCCCACCGCCACCTCGCCCCAGGAGAGAGGCGGTTGAGGAGCCTTAAAGAAAAGACCTCCAACCGGCAAGCGGTGGCCAAGGTGCCTGTTGAAATGCATTTCAGTAAATCACATTAAAGATCGTATATTTGTAGAAGATAAACCTAGTGAGAGGAAAACAGTGGCCCGTCTCCAAGTTTACACATGCAGGCACTGATCCTCATATATGCATTCATCACCCTTTTGTGTGTCACACAGGGGTGCATAGGACTGGTTACCATACAGCACATTAATGAACTAAAATAGAATGCATAGGCACAGCTTTTGGCCTCTTCTTCTGCCTCACACGTAATTACCATTGTGAATAAGAGGTACTTATTTTCTCCAAAAAGTACATTTTGCAAAAACGTACATCTCTTCTCTGAAACTGAATTACAGTTTACAAAAAATTACATTTTGCTGGCTCTTAACCTTTGTCCTTATGTCAACTGTTCAGTCATCTCTTGGTAAATATGTGCCATTTTTTATACTTTTATACCTCCTTTTTCTCTTCCTGATAATCCATCCATTTTCATCCACTTGTCCGGGGCCGTGTCACAGGGACAGCAGGTCAAGCAAAGCACCCCAGACTTCCCTTTCTCCAGCGACACTTTCCAGCTCCTCCTGAGGAATCCAAGGCCCAGATGGCCAGATGAGAAATGTAATCCCTCCAGAGTGTTCTGGGTCTACTCTGGGGCCTCCTACCAGTAGGACGTGGGACTCACCCCTTTCGACGCAAGGGGCATTCCGAGCTCCCTCCGGATATCCCAGCTCCTCACCCTATCTCTAAAGCTGAGCCCAGCCATCCCACGGAGGAAACTCATTTCAGCCACTTGTATCTGCAATCTCATTCTTTCGGTCACTACCCAGAACTCATGACCATACTGTAGGTGAGGGTTGAGACATAGATGGACCAGTAAATCAAAAGCTTTGCCTTCTGGCTCAGCTCCCTCTTCACCACAACAGTCCGGCGCAGCGCCCACATCACTGTAGACGCCACACCAAACCGCTGATCCATTTCATGCTCCATTCTACCCTCACTTGTGAACAAGACCCCCAGATACTTGAACTCCCTCACTCAAGGCAATTAGTCCAAACCCAGAGGGGGCAATCCACTTTTCCAGTAGAGAACCATAGCCTCAGATTTGGAGGTGCTGACTCTCATCCCAACTGCTTCATACTCAGCTGCAAACCACCCCAGTGCATGCTGGAGGTCACCATGAGATGAACAAACCACATCATCTGCAAAAAGCAGAGACGTAATTCTGAATCTGAATCTTGTTAACTCTCTTCCTGTTAAATGTTACATTATTTTTATGACTCATCTTGAAATTGGGAAGCACATACATATACGTATCCAATCAATTTTTAACTGAGGCAACTAGCTAACCGACACATGAACCAACTTGACCATCAGCTTTTCGGTAAAAGCAGCTAACAGAGTTATATCATGGCAGTAGGTGTGTGGTTTTGGATTTTAGTAGCCAAAAACTGTGTTCACATTTCCAGAGAATGTGGTTAAACCTGCAGCTGGTAGGTTTTATTAAAAAAAACATTACCGAACTTCAGAAACTATCACTATATCCATACAGCACTAAATGAAACAGAAAAATCTGTTAAAAAAAAATGTCATACACCGTTGCCTATTCTATTGCCTTATAGAGCTTCTAATGGCATTAATGCATGTAAATGAAAATGACCAATCAGAGCAGAGGAGTCTCTAATGCAGCTGTCGTTTCACTCACTGCTCCTGAACTGCTTTCAAATTGTCAAACTAGGCAGCGCTTAAACTTGGTCCGGCTGGTGAGTGGTGCTTGGTACTTCAGTAGATTGTTTCCAACATGGCAGCCTGGTCACATCTTTCTCATTTCACAGCTAAACAGTACACTAAACTATTCTTTTGAAAACATTTGATAGAGAAATAGGCAATGCAGTAACAGAATCTTGATTCATATTTGATCAGTGCTCCCTTATTTGGAGAGTTTGACCGCAGTTTATGAGCAGTGATTGACATGACTGACAGATGTGTTACAGACTCCTCGGATCTGATTGGTAGTTTTCGGTGCATGGGAGCAGACTCTAGCAAATGCCATGAAAAGCAGTAGGAGGAGGGTCATGATTTTTTCTATTTGTCTCATGTATTCCTTTCAGAATTTCAGCAGTCTGACAAAAAGTTATTTTCATAAAAGTAACCATATGTAGCTTTAATATGTACCTCCTATAATCTGTGTGATCCTCTCTAGAATGAATATGCACTTACTAGAGAGGTGCACCCTGGAGATACTTATACAAACAACATGCAAACGTGTGTGGGGCAGAATGCGTCACACCTGCGCCTGAAAAAACAGCGCAAAAGCCTTTGTAAATCTGGCCCTCTGTTCCTCCCTCTGTTGCACTTCACAGTGATGTTTGCTGAACCTGAAAAAGAAAACTCCCTTCATCTCCCCTCTTTCTATGTGTATATCAAACAACAGCCAAATATGCAGTAGTTGTCAACTTAACAAGAGACTGCAACTTGAATGGAAGGAGAAGTAAAATCAATCCAATATATATGAAAGGCCAACATCATTCTATATTGGCAAAACAATGTATCAGTATTAAAAAAGAATCAAGGAGGAACCTTTTGGATCTGACAGCGATGTGACCCACAACAGGTGATCCTGATGTACAGGTAGGTAATACCAATATATATATATACATATACATACATATACATATATATATATATATATATATATTATATCAGTTTGTCTCTAGTTGATATGAAGACAGATGCTTGGGAAAATACGACAAGTTAAAGTGCTGCATTAAAAACTTTAGTGTTTCTTTAGTTTATAATCACCTAAAAATAGGAATTGTGTTTTCATTACATTAGAATAAGCTGTTTATATCTACACTGGGATTGGGTCTTCATTCACTGCCATGTTTCTACAGTTGCCCAGAACAGACAAATTTACACTGGCTTAAGATAGGGTTGTTTGCATTTTAGTTAGAAGCCCATCTGTGCTGAGCAGCGACAGAAAAACACAGATTTGTAATGTGAAACTGCTTTAGTCAGTGTTTTTACAGGTTTAACTCAAAGGGTCAGCTTGTTTTGGAGAGGGAAAAAACCTCTGCGGATAATTCAGCTCCTGGTAAATGTCTGGATCTCAAGTTATCAGAGTAAAAGCACACATTAGCATGTGGTGGGCGAGCTGCCTGTTTCCCTCATGCCAAACAGCAGCAGAGAAACTTATATATAATATGAAACTGCTTTATTCAGTGTTTTTACCTGTTTTAATCACCTGGTTTGTTTGTTTTGGAGAGGAAAAGACCTCTGCTGATAATCATGCTCCTGGTAAAACCACCTGAACAAAGACCATTTGAAGGAATTCTAACCAGGGGAAGTTTAATCTGGTTGCAATCTGCAATCCTCACCGCCATATGCCAATAAATCCCCCTAAGTATGTGAGTATTATTAGAAAAATTGACTTTAAGTACCACAGAAAAAAAAAGTACTCAGTGTGTAGTAAAATGTTCCCTGATCAGTGTTTTACTTTTATATGTGAGGCTTTTAGATTAAAACTGCTCATATATGAGACTGCTCACAAGGACGAGGTTGAGTTTTTCCAGTGTACCCTTCCTGGCACTCTGAGCATCACAAGCAGAGTGCCAAGCCAAGAAGCAGTGTTTCGCTGCCTCTACTGCTGCACTTTATTGCTCTAGATATTTAAGGTTGTGTTAATTTGCACTCTTTCATATACTGTTGGATAGTTTGAACTGCAATGTATCATATTTTATAAGTTCGTTTTATGTTTGTGGTGTCACTGTCTTGTAGACAAGAAGGGTATGAAAAATTGTAATCTGAAAAGTACCTAAGGCTGTCAGACAAATGTAATGGACTGGAAACTACAATACTTGCCTCTGAAAGTAGTGGAGTAGAAGCTGCATAAAATGGAAATACACAAGTGGACTTTTGGACTTATAAATGGACTTATTTACATTCCACCACTGAAGACAGAAAATAGACTAAATAATAACGAACATACTGTAGCTACCATGACATCACCTACTAGTTTGTGGACTGCCATTTTGAAGCCTTGATTTTGGCATTTCAGCCATTGCCATCATGGTTTTTTGGAAACAGAAGTGACCATACTCGGACAAGAGGCTGGAGCTGTGGATGAACGAGGGGCGGATCTGACTCATACAGTGCAGTGACGCCTTGCAGTCATGTGTAACTCTGGGCCTTAATAAAATGTAAGCGGGTGAGTTATAAAACAATTCACCCCTGAACAGTTGTCATGAATGTTGAAATTGGCCATAAAGAGCAAATCTGTTTTTGTACCAGGCTGTAAAGCTGTTTATTTATGCTGTGAAGTTGAGCATTTTAACACGGGGGTCTATGTGGACTGACTCACTTTTGAAGCCAGGCTCAAGTAGTCATTCGATGAACTGCAGTTTTTGGCACTAGCACACTGGCTCCATTTTTCAGCCTCGAGGGTTGCCGCTTGAGACAAATATGTAGCCTATCAGTGAAGTGGAGTAATAACTGATACACTATGCTGTGTCTGCATGGCGGAAACATGTCAGGGTTTATCCTCCATGTTGCCACAGCTGACTGGGGAGGAAGAGACGGTCTCTTCTGTGAAATAAATGTGTCCGGCAGGAGTAGCTCTCCGACTGCACTTCTGGCTGACTAAAGGTGGACCGGCGTGTTCCTCCACTTCTCAGCAGCCAATTTAACATGACTGACAGATAAGTTTCAGCATAAACTTCTCCCTTCCAAAAACAACCCCTTCTTTTCCCTTTAGTCAGTCAAAACAGACTTCCAGAGTAGTAACCCTTACAGTGTCAGTCAACATGACTCTGCCTGCAGGCAAATCACGACAGCACAAAGTTGGCGAGATTTTCCAGGAGCCGTAGGACCCCGCATGTGCGCCTGGAATCACTCCAAAAACTCATCTGCATTATCTATAGCATGAACAGTTAGAAAGCAACGGTCTGACCTTATAGCAAGAGGTTACCTGTGCTGCTGACAGGGAAGGAGAGAAGATTTAACCTCTTTTACCTCTGCGTCTCATTAGAGGAAGAAAGAGAAAAGAATGTAAAAACATGTCTCATCCACGTGAAAACATTCTCTCTAAGTGAAATCCAATTCAAACCATGTTAGTCTTTTGTTTTTTTATCATCCTGTATCATCTTTTATTTTTTCTCTTTTGTCTGCTCCTCACCACCGGTGGCTCCATGCCTCCCAGTGTGCCCACTTTTCCTGAGAGAAGGCCTTTCCTTCAAACTCTTCTCACTATGCCTCCTTCCTTTCCTCCTTTATCTCCCTTTCAGTCCCTCTTGCTCTCTTTTGACAGCTAACGCAGCACCTTTAATGGGAGCTATCCCCTCATTAAATACCTGCAGGTGTCTGCAGCGCTTTGGCAGGGACGGAGAGAGAAAGAGAGATGGAGACAAAGAGAAAGACAAAAAGTGAGAGAACAGCGCCTGGTGTTGTTCAGGCCCTCTCCAACATGACATACAGTCAGATTCCCTGTGCCAAATTTGAATTACTAATGTCTCTGGAGGCAAATGAACCAAGCACAGGGACCAAGGGTCAGGAGGAAAGGTTGAACCAGTATTCCCCTCCAACAGTGATCTGGCCTCTCCTCATAGCCTTTTTGCCTCTTTGACACTCTACTACACAGAATAAAAGAGGAAGAAAGACTAGAGCTGAAGGAGGGCAAAGAGAGAGGAAGGAAAAGTAGGGAGGCTGAGCAGAGGGGGGAGACAAGAGACACCAGGGAGTGGGGAAGGTAGAGTGCGGGGGGGGGGGGAAGTAAGAAACTGTGATGCTCAAAGTGGGAGGCAGCCAGAGATGAAAGGAAAAGGGAAAAGAGGAGGAGGAGGAGATTGGGTTTGAATGAGAGATAAGATGGAGGGGAAAAAGAGGAAGTGGATGAGAGAAGAGAGAAGAGGGAGAGAGAGCTGGGCTCTGGGGCGATGGGGCTCTCTCAGATGCAGGACGAGACCATCTGGACGAAAGCGGAGCCAGGTCTCTGACGGTAAACACTGGGCTTCACTTTCACATGGAAAAAGACCAGGAAAAGAGATTCAAACACCCGTTATGCACTTTCCTACCAACATCCACCCAAACCCTAACTCCGCCAACCGTCCTGCCCACGTGTTGGTGGAAAACGCTACCAGGCCTCACTATTGGCAATCTCATCGTTTACTGCACACAACATCCCACTAGCAGAGTGCCTTTTTTTCTCTAACACACACATGTTTTAGAAAAAGAAGAAAAAATCGCTGCCTGTCTATATATCAAGTCTCTGACTTGCTTTAAAAATACGAACTCAGTGACCTCTCAGGTCATCAGGGGCTGTTCTGCTGAATGTTTCCCCGGGTAAAAAATGGTAAAGTCTAAGTTTTTATGCAACACACATCTATAGAAAACTTGTACAGCACCTGGGACTACTCTTAAATCTTTGAAACAACATAAAGAAAATGTTCTCTGACGCCTTTATTTATCTACTTTCTACTCCCATTTCTGCTTTTTCTGTTGTACATAGCTTTTACTTTAACCACATTGATTTTTCTTTGTGTGTAGAATATGTTAGATAAATCAGGTTTTGCCTTGCCTTGCTTGTTCATCAGCAGATCTGGCTAATTACCACAGTGCAACAGATATTTACGGGGGAGGAAGTAGCCACGGAGGACTTGAACCAGCAACCCCACCTCCTCCCCTTCAGGAGAGTGGATGCATTCAGTGAGAGAGGACTCTTCAAGGTAACTAATCCCTCTCTCCTGCAGCTCATTCTCTCCAGCAAACAGTCTCATCCTCAGAATTATGTCCCAACGAGACACGCCTGCACAAACACACACACAATATATGCATAAAATACTCCTACACACACACACACACACACAAACACACACAGACACGACTCTACCCCCCTATCCCACATGGCTCTGCAGAAGCAGCACTGCCCCTCCTACCCCTCTGTCAATAAGCCCAGTTTGGAAACACTTTAAACAGACTTGCACATTGCTCCGCTACAAAAAGGGAAAACTTCAAGACATGCTCTCCTCCATACCCGCAGGGTTAATTAGAATTGTTTTAAACAGCCACTGCCATGCTTTTTAAACATTTATGGGTGCATGCATTACAACTAAGGCATTAACATATCCAGAAAGTTTAACCTCTTCTCTGCTCCCTGGCTCCGTTATGAGGAGCAGAGGGGAACGAGAGAGAGAGAGGACAGTTGACCTCTGCTGCCCCCTGTGTTACAGCTGAAAAACAACAAGGGAATTTTCAATGAGGAGCAGCTGCCGACTTCGGATCAGAGGAATCTGAGCCAAGCCACCATGCCGGCTGAATGACAATCAGCTCGCATGTTAGTGATGAGAGAGAGACCTAAACCCAGAGGCTATGTAGTACCAATAAAAACATACATCATTCACTAACTGGGACATACAATGAGCTGTAGTGTTGAATAAAAAGATGAAGACAGGAATTGAAGTTGTGATCACTCCGAGGCAAAAGCACCAATAAAAACAATGAATTAAGATATTTCAACAGTATTTTTAGATTCTATTAAAATTATATATTCTGGGGGAATCCAAGTGTGCACACGATTCAGCATCAGTATGATCCAATATCACAATTTTGGTTTTAAAAGTCAATCACAGAAGCCTGTGTTTGTCTGCAATGTTGAAATATGAATAATAATTTCCATCTAGCAATATAATCAGGATTATCTCTTTTGAGTGTGCAGCCTGTACTGTGAATTTGTGTGGGAAAGATTTTGAGCTTAAAAATGAAGAGTGTGAACTCGGTGTAACACATAACCTGAATTTAGGTGAACTTTCTCAACCTTTACCTCACAGAAAAGTGTCAACTTGTCGTCTGGCAGCAGACCGTTGGCCTCGTCCAGCAGGAAGTCCCTCCTAATGAACTTTTTGAAACCCCAGTCCTTCCCCTGGACAAAACGATACGCTCTCTGGCTCTCTGAAAAAGAAAACACACGGACAAACAAGGAGAAACAAGATTATTTGGGAGACTTTCACAACGTGATTAAGCCCTGCGTGTGTGAATGTGTGTGCGAAAGAGAAAGTTTGTTATGAATCATGGCCATAAGCAGCGGAGAAACAATGGCGAAAGAGGCTGGGTGCAGGAAGTATTGCCTGCAGGGAGCTTTTAACACTTCAGAAGAAAACAGAATCTCTCCCTCTCCCTCTTTCACTCTCTGTATCCTCTCGCTGCCACATAAAGACTAGTGGTAAACATGAGACAGAACTGCTGTGCCTCTTTGGCCAAGAAGTGAGAAATTGCAGGGATCAAAGCAGTCCAATTATCATGTGTTTATGGAGTGCCAATTATCTCTGACAGTGGCAGGAAGGATTCTGTTACACTCAGTTGCACTACAAAGACACAGGAAAGGTGCTGGAGTTCTTGTGTGTACAATAGTCACACTGTGGGGGCGGTCACAGCTATCTACAGTCACCTAACAGTCACAAATGCTCACATACAAGGTCAAAAGATAATGACTATGGACTATGACTGCTGCAGAGATCACAGCAAATTAAAGCTAATTGCTGATAGAAAGGAAGCGAGGCACTCACACATAAATTCTGCAAGTAACTGGAGCTCTGTTGGAGGGATGTAACACCATTCTTTGGAGAAATTACATCACTCGCCATTTTGTTAATGAGTTGAAAATGCTTCCTCAGGCACTGCTCTGGGATTTCTGAATGTGTTCAGCCGAGACAAGCTTCAGACCCTTTCTGAGTATAGAGATGTCTTTGTCCATTCCTATCAGTGTAGACACTCCTCGCCACACGGTGAGCGTAATAACTTAAGGCTGTCTGTGTCTGTTATTATCTAGACTGTCCTATAAAGGCTTAAATGGCATCAAACAATGCAGGAACACCAATTCACTATTCACGTAAGTGAGTATGATGGTAACATTTTATTTATCGAGCACCTTTTGAAACCTAAGTTACAAAGTGCTGTACAAAAGGAAAGAGGTTAAAAGAATAACGTATGACCACAACAATACCATTACAACACAATTAGCAGCATCACAGCTTAAAACAGAGTACATGATTCAAGTACAAAAACACTGCAAAAAGATAGGTCTTCGGCTGTGACTTAAAACCTTCAAGAGAGTTTGCTGATCTGACCCCCTGAGGGAGACCGCTCCACAACCTGGGGCCAAGGACAGCAAACGCACAGTCCCCTCATGTTTGCAGTCCTGAGTGAGATACACCAAGCCTAAAATTGATCAGCAGCCAATGAAGCAACATCAGAACCGGGGTGATGTGAGTGTGATATGAGGTCTTACTGAGTAGTCTTGGTGCAGACTTTTGAACTAACTGTAACCATGAAACAGCGTCGTGGCTTAGGCAGGAGTGAAGAGCATTACAGTAGTCTAAGTGGGAGGACACAAAAGAGTGGATCATCGTTTCTAACTGCTGGAGGAATAGTAGGGGATATCAGAAATAGGGGATATGTTTTTAGAGACCTGATCTGGGGCAAAAACCAGAATTTCAGTTTTACTGTGATTTAACTGGGGAAAATTTTGAGACATTTAGTTACCTTGGTAAGACACTTGTGCAGAATAGGTGAGACACGTGGTAAATAAGTGATGTAAAAGGTCACTGGGCATAACAGAAAGGTAAAGTTGTGTATCATCAGCATAGCAATGATAGAACATACAACGAAACTGATGGATATAAGTGCCCTTAGGGGAGCATTTATAATAAAAAGTCAAGTATTTTCTTTAACAGACATGATGTATCTGGATAATTGTGTTGAGAAACACGATCCAGGACCAAATTCACTATTAAAGATTCAATCACCGCAGGAGGTTTTGCGATACTCATTTGGCCAGACTGGAACAGTGTAATAGTGATGTGTCCCCAGTCTCCATACCATAGCTAAATCAGCAATTTGTACTTGAATCAAATCAGAAAGCTCACAAACCCAACAGGAATTTCCTGGAGGAGGATGTAAGTATTAAGAGGGTAGTGAGGTGCCTAGCAGGCTGGGATTTGCAAGAGATGTCTGATTTCAATATGCACGAGGATTATTTTAATGTAAATGTTATCATATCCT
The DNA here is from genome assembly GCF_006386435.1 of Epinephelus moara. Classification (NCBI taxonomy): domain Eukaryota; kingdom Metazoa; phylum Chordata; class Actinopteri; order Perciformes; family Serranidae; genus Epinephelus; species Epinephelus moara. The sequence continues at coordinate 14,010,982 of NC_065523.1, read as the reverse complement.
TAGAAGTTTGAACTAAACAACTATCTGAGACTTTTAAAATGGAAAACAGGATGAGCAATGAGCAACTAAAAAAGAAAAATAGACAAAATGAAAACAGCTGTGTCGATCCCGTGCCTGCTTGAGCGGCCTGAATTCTCACCAAAAGACACTGCATAAATGTTTTAGCCTTGATATAACCAATATCAGTAAATATTCTCATTGTCTTTTTCTTAGCTGATTGCACTGTGTGCCTGGCGCTAGGCTGCTAGGACTGTTTGAATTTAGAAGCGATGTCCGCTTGGATGGAATTGGTGACACAGATGTGCCATGGGAATTTCAAAATAAAGGTGTATCTTAAAGATATATAGAGATTTTTTTCACTTTGCATCAATGATGTAGGATTGTTGAATCATCACTGAATCGATATCCATTATCCCTATCGATGTTTCGTTAAACCCCTGATTTGCACATCAATACATTTTTCAAACTGTTGCTTTTATCATACTATACGCAAATTTTACACCGCGAAAAAGCGCAGTTTAAATGCAGGTGAGTATTTTGCATTTTTGTGTCATTTATTCATCACGCCAAAGGCATTTATTCAGGAGATTTTAGAGCCTCCAGTTTGTCATTTATGACATTTAAGACTTCTGCTACAGATGAACACAACCTATATCCATACACATTGAATTCGTGTGTTAATATCAGATGATGAAATATAATAAAGAAAACCCTTCAGTCTTCTTCAGGCCTGGTTAAAGGTCAGGGAATAGTGAAAGATTCCTGTTAAAAGTTGACTGAAACAGGCTATAATCTCAATACTGTCCCCACACACCCAGAGGTCATCACCTCTCACCTTTATACATCAGCAGTTTGTGCAGACTACACGTGTTTAGCCCCAGCAGTTCAAACTGATATCTCTTCAGGCTGCTCTTGCGTAGAGATCCCAACAGGAGATCTGCTGACAGATCACAGTGGGAAACACTAAGATGAAGTGTCAATGCTGCTGTAAGATCCTGTGTCAAATCCCCTGTTTGGATCTGAGGGAGCAGGCAGCCTAAGAGGGGATTGGTGGAGGAGTGCAGTGCATATGCAGTTATTCCCACCACTGCTCATGCAGGCGGTCCTTCACTGTAATCCCTAGCCCCCGGGGACTGTGTACGCAAAGACGCTGACAGAAATCACCATGCAAACACACACACCCATGCATAAGCATGCATGCAAGTACAAAAATTACAAATCCTTGCATTCTGCTTTTTCACAGCACTGTACTTTATTCATTGTTCTGGCACTGAGTGTAACAGAGGATGGGTGTCAGTGCTTCCAAAATAAGACTGAGTTTTATAGACCAAAGATCTTTCAACCAAAGACGAGCAGGTTTGAAAAGAGAGTCAAACTTTTGCGGCCTTGGTGCACTGTACTATTTGTGGCTGGGTAGACACTAAGTAATAGAAATACTACCTGAATCCCTCTCAAGGGTATGAAGAAAAAATCTTTCTCTGCTGACTTTCACCTACTCTTTCATGTCCTTTAAACGTGTTTGATAAGACCTAGCATGTGAGACCCAGATGAAGTCCCAAGGCTCAGACTCTCCTTGTGAAGTTGTGTTATTTGGGTATGAAAACAAGACTCGCAGTGATGAGTGAGGACTTCCCCAGTGGCAGTATCTAAAGCCTAACTCGGGTGTGAGGAGAGGGGTTGGCAGGAGAGTGAGATTGGGGGGGCAGCCATGAGGAAGAGGTGAGGAAAGGTGAGAGGGAATGCTGAAAGAAGCTCCAGCAGACTAGTGGGGGAGGGAGAGAGAGGTGTGACTTCTTCAGTGCTTACCCGTGACAGCGAGGTGCTTCTGTGTGTGCGTATGTGTGAATGTGCACATGTATATAGGAATCAATGATGAGGGTGTGTGTGTGAGTGTGTGCTGAGCTCAGCTAACGCCATGCTGCCATTTCTAGTGGGGCATCAGAAACCTGCACTGGCAGAGAATCAACTGCAGGTCAGATCGCTGGCGCTTGCTCTTTCAGTGAGCCGGCCAAGGTGGCAGGAGTACAACCACTCTGCCAGAATACCAAAAAATCTGGACAGTGGTGGAGGGGGTCGGCACAACTGAGATGTGAGAGTATGAAAAAAACCGACAGATTAAAAAGCGTAGACAGGAGACTGTGTTCTTTGTCAAACACACATCATAATTATGATGGAACTTGCGTGAAAAATCACAGTTACAATATATATAGATACCACTCAATAACAACAGATATGATTTTCAAGTTTGATAGTTCCCCGGCATTGAGGAGTGAAGTTTCTCACCCTGCCAAAAAAAAAAGACTGAAGGTGACGGGAAAGGTGAGAAAAACGAGGTCTGAGCTGCAGACAGGGAGAAGACAAGGAGAGCGGGAGCGACGCCATGGTGTTTAAGTGAGCGGGGCATCCATATTCAGGCGGAGGGCCCAGGGGCATGGTTGGCACACAGAACGAGAAGGTCGCCAGAAGACGGGCTGGCATGTAGAAAAATAACAGCCGACACAGCAGCCAGAGTCAACATCTCTCTTCCTGTCTGTCACTCTTTTGGCCTTCTCTTTTCACACATTCAACTTAAGCAAAATCCCTACACTAACCACCACTCACAACCACGCTAACATCCATTCCCCAATCTTTCAAAACATATCGACGTGAAAGGGCAATTAGCAAAGCCATTACCTGACAAGTCTATACAACTGTGTATTTATCTGACCAGTAACAGAGTTTAAAAAGCTAATATAAAACTTTATTCTCTCCACACATCGATTCATATTGCATAAACCAGACAGAAAAACATATAAACATGACACACAGTCTTTCCAGGAAGAAAATCTAATCTCTATTGAAGATTGAGCTCTATAAACTGGTGTCAGCACAAACATGTCTATTGACATCCTTTCCACCAATGTCAATACCATCTGATTATGTAAAGACTGACCAATAGCTTCAACTCTATTAGCCATGCTCCACTCACCCACACAGAATGCCTGATCACCTCCATCAGTCACTGAGGGCAACAGACTCTGACAAGCTCACACACAGAGCTTCAATTAACTGAAACCAAGAGAGGAAAAAACACACTGAATCTCCAGCTACAAAATATAGAAGCAGCCCACAGCAAAAACCTGCTGTAACTAGACTCTCCGGCCAACTCATACACACATAAGCTCACTTAGCCTTTGGCTACAAAACAACAAAACCATTGTCTGTAGGGGAGACTTAACAAGGAGACTATTTGAATACAAAACAGCTTGCGGCAGAGGATGAGAACTTTCCATCTCTCCTCTCCGAGCTGTCAGAACAGGAGTCTGCAGGGGGGCAGATGTTTTCTCTGGCAAAAGGAGAGGGAGGAGGGGGGGTGTCAAGAGACAAGTTACAACCCACCCAACAGCCTCAGAGGAGCGAACCAGCACATTAAGCCAGGGAGAGAAATGATGTGGCCAAGCCGAGAGTACGAGCGTACGGTGTGGGGAGGGGGGGTTTGTGGGCTACCACTGCTGCCTGAATCTATCTCCATTAGCAAGTAGGGACCATCAGAGGATCCAGACACAGACACACACTCTCTAGTGGGGGCTCAAGGGCTGACTGATGCCGATGTGATGTTTCATCAGATAACGTCAAGCTTTCCAGTCAAAATCTGCCATCGTAGTACAGCCTTCAAATGTTGGACTGTGTTTTTAAACCTCCTCCTTAAAGTACTGCAGGGATGCCTCAACTCTCAATATGCACATGCCAGTCAACACAAATCAAAATTTATATCTGCTCAGAGAGTCTGGGTAAAATTAAACAATGAGTGTATGACCAATGCTTTTGCATTAGCCTGGCTTGTAAGCGAGCGATTGCCTCATCCAAGAGCTACAAAAGACAGAAATTCAAACCGACACGTCAAACACAGACTTCAGCTCCTCAGTTGTTCAGCTCAGCACTGAGAATTTCCATCTGCAGGATTCTGACATTTGCCTTCGATAGCAATGTTACTCTGCTATATTTCAGTACAGTGTACTCACTACAGTTTCAAAACATCTGTGTCTTTACTGATTATCCACTCAGTCTTCTACCTAACTATTCCTGTTTAAAGTACTCATAAAGTACGAGGCCCAGTATGCATTGTATTAGAAATGTTCCCATAGGGACAAAGTGTATAAGCAGGCCAAGCAGTGACCTGCCACATAAACAGTCCACAGCCACCCAGCTTTCTTAATTAAGGCACTTTGTTTTTATTTGGCCTCTTTTGCTAGAGGCCTGGATTAAATTGGATTCTAAATGATCCAGAACCGATAGAGCAATCTTTACTGCCATATTCTTAGACAGAGTGCTCACTAAGCTGTCACAAATATGCTGGCAGTTGGGTAATTTTCTCCTGTGACAGGGCGAGCGAAGTGGAGGGCCCAGGTCTCCCCAGGGGGATTGTGGGAAGATTGGAGGAGGGCATATGGCAAGAATGGGATGGGGTGTGCACCATAGAGCACACCATTTATAGGCGAAAGCCCCTTGAGACACAAAAAGAGAGGAGGAGAGGAAAATGAGATCCTCTTCACTTCACTCGGTATTCCCCATATTCAGGCTTTTCTGGGGTCATTTAAGAGAGCAGTGCTCATGAAATGGCCAAGCAGTGAAGTCACACACCTCAAAGGCCTGTTTATTACTTATACCTCAGGCAAATCTTCTCCACAATACCTTACAGCCACCAGCATACAGTATGATAGCCAGGAGAGGAAGCTTTAAGGACAATAACCACAGTGAGGTTCAGCTTTCGTGAGCCTGTTGCTGCGAGTTAGGAGGTGGTATTGCAACATTACAGGGCAGAAGTGGAATAAAAAAAGGATAAAAGAAAAAGAAAGTGACATTGTGAATGTGAAAGAGAGCTGAGAGAGAGAGAGGTCTGAGTGAGCAAATGAGGGAGCGAAAGTTACACACGCGGAGGTGGGGGTGTCAAGTTCACATGGGGGAATGTTTCTCAGCAGGAAAAATGATTTCCCTTTCTACACAACCTGCACCGCAGGGGGTTGTACACAGTTTCACCGCATACGCCTCCGATTCAAACACACTTCCGCCTCCCACCTCTTCTCTCCTCTGCCTCCCTCCCACTCGCCCCATCCTCCCTCCTCCACGCTTCCTGTACAGTACGCTGCAGGGCACTGGGAAAGAGGGAGGCAGCCAGAAAGCCTGATAACCAGGAAGCGGTCACATCTGGCCCTCACTAATTCAATTCCACACAAGTTTGCTTTTTCCTCCCCATAACATAACCTAATTAAAAAAAAGCAGGAATTGGAGGCACATTCATTTCCAATTCATCAACAGGGAGAGAGGCGGACGAAGACTTCTAAAAAGGTTGGGCCTTTTTTAATTAAAATCAAAATTGCCCCACGCTACTTTGAATTATATATTTACTAGAAATGAATCCAACCAGCAGTGATTACACAAGCCCATATGGCTATCAATACCTCACATTATTAGACACACTTGGAGTATTAGACACACTCCCCACCTCCTGCATTTACAAATTTCAGTGCCCCAAAGACACAGGTGTGACAGAGTTTTTAATTTTGAACCTCTCCAACTTTGAGATATCCTCAGTTTTTTTGCTGAACATAGACTTATATGCGAGTCTGAATAGTTTTTCAGTTATTAATGCCAACTTATTTCCAAGTTAAGAAAAATATAGAAGTGATTGACAGTCACGAGAAATGAGGACCCGTGTTCCAGAGTGCTGGGGTCTCATTTATAACGTACGCACAAACGAGGCCTGAAAGCAGCGTACGGCATCTCCCACTCAAAAGTTGTGATCTAGAAAAACAAACTAGACAGGAGAATGTGCGTACCTGTAGGGAAACTCTGACCCGTCTGTACGAACATAGTAGAGAAAGGGGAAATTGCCGACGCAGATGGTGAGGTGGTAAACTGAAGCCAGATTGTTGAAAATAAACAGGAGAGAAATCAGTATACGTAGAATGATGCCTTTCACGCTTTAAATTACACTTCACATCACACGTCACTTAAAGATCCACTTTCTTAAGTGGAGCACAAAGGAGAGAGACGGACTGTACGCTGCTGTCAAACATGGTCAGCTGTGGAGCACACCACAGCTGCTGAAACGCACACATCAAATAGCATGTAATACCTGCATAACAGAGCGTCAATGGTTTTCAATAATACCTTCTAATACTGTGCATATATCACCGAGTATGACAAGTTTTCGTATTGTTTTTGTGTGTAAAATCACTGCAGTGAACACGGCTGTGCTGTCACTGGAGACATGACAGTGGCTGCCACACACACTTTGCCTTCTCCAGTGACCTTGCCTACATCTTCACCACCTGCACATGTGGATTGTGTAAATTAGCAATGTCTGGGAATAAAGCCAGTGACAGCTCTTGCGCAATCATTACATATATCTTAATTCTGAACACAGGCCAAGCTCGCCTTAACAAACTTAAATAAATAAATTGTGTTCGCCTTTCAAATTTCTTCAAATGATATCTCAGGGTTGGGGATACCAGCGATTGTCGTGGTTATTTTTGCACGGTGTGAAGTCATCATACTGCACTGGCAATCAGTTGTTGCCACGATTCACTGTAAAGAACCATTGGTCAGCAGGTTAATTTCAATGTATCAACATTCTTGAGTAGCTTAGAATTGACCATTTATGGTTGAATGTGGGCGTGTTGAGGGCGGGACATGAGGCTGATCCATGTATGGAATATTCCAAGTCGATTTAGGATTTATAAAAGGCAGGCATACGCACAGTTTTACAAACAGTTTGTCCGCATTCACACTTTTACTATGGACCCTACACATTGTCTTATAAATTAGACCCCTGGTCAGCATCAACTGATTTTGGTCACACTTACCCATTGCTTTGGTCTCCTCTCCCTTGGCATTGAGGATTGAAAACTTAAACTTGGCGCGCACCTCACTTTTTGGGCAGCTGACTAAGAGCAAGTAAAGTGACAGATAGTCTTTACTCTCCTCATCCAGACCTTTAGGGTTCACACGCAAACACCTGGAGGCAGGAAAACAAAGAAACATACCAATCAGACAGATGAAGCTAAAGTGATGCTTTGAATCCTGGAAGCATTGTGTACACCATGTTTGTATTCAATAATAATATTATCCTATCACTAATGACACCATGGCTATTAGAATGTACTGTATGTCTGAGTTATTCTGTAAAGACTGTTGCCGATTTTGCATCCTTGACTACACAGTCAGATCTATTGATTTCATGCACAACCCTTCACTTGAGCCAAAGTGATGGTATGATAGTATTGATTCTGCAATGCATGCTACTATGTAAGATGTATCATTACATCTGTGTAAATGAAGTGGAATATACAGCCCTGAATAAGCCTTTTTTTTACAAAGCTGGAATCAAAACCATGCTCTATCTATTCACTCCATAATGAAAAGCTTTCAGTTTCACAAAGTTTTATAGGCAGCTGAGACGAAAGCACATGGACCAAAGAGCGAAGAGTCTGAGCCTTTTTCACACACAGCAATAAGAGCATGAATGCCAATATTTCAATGTCAAACAGCAATAAACTGGCAAAAGCACAACATTCCACAGTTCAAGCATGCACGGGAGAAGAGAGGAAATGGCTCCACATCAGCAATGCAACAGAAAGTACCTCAGTGCTGCTGCTGTATCGATATGATACTGTACTGTTTAAGCATCGTAGCTGAAACCGAACATTGATTACTTCACCCCCTCCCTCTCCCTCTGAATAGGCACGCAGCTTTCTAGGTAACCTTCCTGAAAATAAACGAGAGATAACTCTACTAAACCTACTGCAGATTCAATGTTCCACTTTCTTTCGGAACAAAAATACATCAGAAACACAAACAATATATTTTACCCAGGGTATTCAAAAGATTTGCTGCGTTCAGTACATTAATGCTGCGGGGGAGTCACAGTCTCTTTATGTTTACATAGAGCAGTTTCATAAAAGAATCCTTGTGCTTTTGTAGCATATGGGTTTTTTGTTGCGCAGGCTTTTATATGGTTTCAGAACAGAAAAATGAAACACATCACCATGTGAACTATTACTTAACATGTGAAGCATCTGGAAGCTGTTATTCTGCTAAACCATTTGAGACAAATACATTTTACAAACAGTAACAATCTTAATGCGATGGAGCTCCTTAGACACAACACTGACAAGAAAAATCAATATCTATACATTTATTCTGTAATGTATTATTCAGACGGCAATCGCCCAATAGCTCGACTCAAATTAACCCTATTATAAAAACTATTGGAGGGTAAAAGAAAAAGGCACTCTGACTTTACATTTAAGATTTTTCGTACTGACAATATACTGCCGAATGCGTAGGCCATAGGTTTTTTTCTAATGCTGTTGATAACATATCCTACATTGACAAGTTCTTGAATTCATCAGCGTAAGGCTTTTCATTACTGTTGTTGTTACAATCTGTGCTCCCTTGCTGTAATGCCTAAAGGTGAAGGGCTGACCTGCAGTGCACTCTGGAGCTCATTTCTTTAACAAGCATCTATGAGAGCCCCCAAGACACAGGCAAAAAATGCCACTGACAGCGAGGGGTGACACAGAGGGCTTGAAAAGACCAGTCACAATTGTTCACTTAGATAAGATGAAAAAGCAGGTAAATGGTCTCGTCTGAGCACTTACAGGAGGAAGTGGACTAATGGCATAAAGTCCAAAAACAACTTAGGTTGATGTGGTATTTGAAGAAAAAGCCAGGCCATTCTCGAAAATTGCACATCTCCATTTATTTCTAATTTAAGCAGGTAACTTAACAAACCCAGGCCCACTGTTGTGTGTTATTTTACCTGAGGCTACAGCCACAGTCATTACTTTTAGCCCCCTCCAAATGGCCATGTTTTTGTATGAGATACAAAATCTGTTTCCCCGCTCTCTGGAAGCTCTTCTGTGAACATGAAACCATGGCATTTTATGACACTGTTCAATATGAAAGTGCACGTGGCTCTTGTATCTGTAGCCTATCTCTAGTCTACTTTATACTTAAAGGGGACCTGTCATGCTCATTTTCAGGTTCAGACTTGTATTTTGTGGGGCTCTAATAGAACATGTTTGCATGATTCAATGTTCAAAAATCGCTTTATTTTCCTCATAGTGTCTGTGCTAGAACATCTAGCATCACCCTCTATCTGAAATGCTCTGTTTGAGCGCCCCTCCTGAAAAAGCCCATTCTGCTCTGATTGGTCAGCGTTTCTGAATCTTATGTATCTCAGTGTCTCTGAACAGTCATTGTGTCATTAGTGACACTTTCTACCGTAAAAAAAATCACTAATAAGCTTCTGAACACAACAGGACACGTTCCAGCAGGAATATGATCCAAAATCGGGGAGAAATTAACAACATAAGCAATCAAGACTACAAGTTTCCCTGACATGACATGTAGCTATAAGTAACAGTGTAGGCTACGAAATGTAAACACGCACAGTAGTGTGCCTGGACCAGATGACAATGGCGTCAGCTTGTCTCGAAAGTAGAAAAACATGACAAAAAATACAGACAAGTAAAATAGGTCCCCTTTAATACAAACAGGGTAGCTGCGTATGTTGATCTAATTTATTATCGTAAGCAAAAGTTCAACCCATCAGCCCGTTGGAGTCTGGTTGTCACTGGAATCAAGTTAAGAAAGGTCACCAAGATGTTCTTCACCCAAGCTACTTTATTCAGGTGTGATAAGTAATCCTTCAGTGTTCTAGGTCTCAAACCAAGTCCAGCATAGTGGTGTCAAAAATAGTGATTCATTGATTCATATTGATGAAAACTGTTTCAGTACTCATTTCCTGCAGTACTGATACACTGAGACAGCTTCACTTTCTCACTCTCTCTTAATGTTAATGTTTTCTAAAGTCATTCTGCTGTTCTCTGCCTCTAACCAAGAAAAGAAAAGTCATTGCTGTCATGTCCTAGCCTTGTTATCCTTATCTTTCAATAAAAATTGTAAATTTTCAGCCCTGAAAGTCATTTTTTTTCCTGTGGTTTCAAAAATAGTATTGAATATCAATATTTATTAAGGTATTGCATTCAAGTTAGAAATTCGTATAAACACTAGCCCAGCAATATTTTCCAGAGCAAACCACCGCAGACTGAAATCTTATTTCTCCACTAAATGTTTGTTTTAACAAGTAACCGAAGCCTTCTTTCCACTGTCCTACATCGTATGAAGGGAGTAAAGGAGGAAGTCAGGCCATATAGTGTAAAGACCGACAAAGTCTATGGAGGGAGAAGGGTCAAGGGGTGGTGGACAGGTCAAACATACACAGGACATTGACCCAGGGGACTGTGGGTTATGTCGTGTGTGAAACCAAAAGTCAGCGTTGAGTTATTTTAAGTCATGCCACGTCATCATTATGTTAAGTAGGTGACGAGATGATGCCAAATCGTAATCCTTCTCCTAACCTCGAGTGCGGTTAAGATATCACATAAACCACTGTATGAGGACACCTTGCAGTGTGACACATCAATATTTAGAGCAGGTCCTCAAGTACATTTTTTATGGGAGCCACACCCATACTGCCTTGCCACTGCAGACTGTTGACTACCTCTGTGACCTCTGGTAAAGTAATGAGCAAGGCCTCCCCAAAATTTTTGCCTCTTCTACAGAGGACGTGATGACAGAAATTCCTTCTCTAAATATGAATACTTAACTAGCTATATAATTTACATTAATTTCCTGTGTTAGTGTGCTTAATTTTATGTGAGTCACATATACGTGCATTTGTCCTGACATTAATCATGGTTATATTTTTCACTCTGAGCCCATTACAATGTGAGGAAGTGAAGATACAGCCAGACTAAATTCAAGCATGACTAAGTGCTACAAAAATTATTATTCCAAACACACATGTGAGTAAATGTGAGTGGTGATACAGACGAGATGAAGGCACACTAGATGCCACTGAAGCAGGCAACTGGATGCTTCAATCTCTTGAAAACAATGTTGTACCTCTCAAAGATGCAACAAGTGGATAACGCTTGAGAGAGCTGTTGGAGAAAATGTTCCCCAACAACTGTTTCAGAGCGAGAATGTTGCATCTTGAATATCTCACCAGCCTTCACTTACCATTTAAGTTTGTCGTTGGCTCCTGAGGAGAAAGTGGAGCTTTTGATGACCTCTCCCATCTCCTCGCGACAGAAGCTGAAGTTGTTGATGGTCCACATGTAGGAGAACTTCACCACTTTGATCTGTATGAAAAAGACACAGGTAGCTGAAACCACATCTCCTTTTTTTTATATATTTATCTATTCTATATGGGTAAGTGGTGTTTGGTCAGCCCGGACTTCAAAACCGCACATCAAAACTGCCTTTCATCTTAATAAACACCGACAACAAACGGAAGGAAAGAAGAAAGGATATTGTAAAAGCGGCAACAGGGGGAAAAAAAACAAAACAATTTTGCAGGAGGAGATGAAAAAACAGACATCATCAATGACATACTTTATGTACCTTGGCTCTTAACAGGAAAGTGATGTCTGAACTAGCAAAGCCTGCACTGAAACAAGCATGATTTCACAGTATAGGTAACCTTTAAACAAAGCCTAAAATGAAAACACAAATTAGGATTGTAATATCGAATCAGTCTGGAAAACAGAGACGTTAATCTTTCCACTCAACTGCTCATTGACCAGTCGCATGAAATATGAAGATTTAAGGATTACTGGTGTATATATTAAGTGAAATTCTTCTGTTTTGATTGACAGGCTTATTTTCAGATGTAACGGCTGTGTCCACTGAGCAAAAGTGGGCACCACAAGCCTTCTCTTTACCAAGAAAATACATATATTTGATGGCAATTAGCTCCTTTAACATTATGCAAAAACTCTGAGAGAATACAAAAAATGGATTATCAGTGTTAGTTATGCTCTCCACGTAGAAATGTGCTCCTATCTGAGGCAAACGTGCTTCTACACACTCCCTCCTCACCTGAGTATAACACCAGCTCTCGGCCACGGGACCGCTGGACATTTCCACTGGGGGAGGGGGGCTTGGGGCTCTGGACATTGCCAGCCTTGATGCAGAGATGACCTGAATGGGGCCGGAGCACCAGCCAGGTGTGGGGAGAGGTGCTACGGGGTGTGCAGGGGAGGGAAGAGCCAATAATCAGTCAAGCTGGCCGCCTCTTAAACAACACCTGCCGTACGGAGAGCTGCAGAGAGATGAATCCTGTACAACAGGACGTCCAGACTCCAAAATAGCTACAGGCGCTCTGTAGGGATACAAAAACACAGTCATTAAAATAGACTTTAAACTAGTGAAGCACATTACTGTGAAAAGCTGTGACCTTGTGTGAGTGCCTGTGTGTATGTGTCTGTGTTTGAGCATGTCAAGGCAATTCCTAATTGAATGGTTAGTCTAATTGAGTGGTATTTCCTAGTAAGTAGGACGTAAGGGGTCTGAATTCATTTGCTTTAAAGGAGGCTTCAGTATTCAAAGCACAGCAGCGGCGCAAGCTCTGCTTCACTGGGGGAAGCCTTCCTTTATCTGCGCGTGGTTTCGTCTTTGTTTTGCTTTGAGAGGAGCAGAGCGCTGTGCCAGCCATCTGATTCCAGCCAGGCTGCGCCCGTCCACCGTGGCTCTAAGTGAAGTGCAAGACTTTCATCTCAAGCTGCCAGTCTGTACTCACACAAACACACACACAAGGTCATGCAGTACTTTTAAAAGCCAGTGCTGGCTAAGAAAGGTCATAGTTGTTTTTCATAAGAAGCTACGCATCCAATTTTATTTTCATTCTGAAATGCTGTGACTGAGATTTACACTGCAGTCATCACATCACTTCTCACTTTCTGTTTGTGGCAAAGGGAAACTTCCTCATTATTTTAGTCTAATTTTTGGTTGTTTCCTACACTAGCAGTCTCATGGGACTGAATCTTTTGAAAAAAAAAGAAAGAAAAAAGAACACGTGACAGTTTGGTTTCAAAGCTTCATTTCTCTGCTGCCTAAATCTCTAATTTCCGCTGGTTTCATGCTCTGCTCCTCTCAAGTTCCTCTCCACACATTTCATACCTAAGTCGGCGCAAGGTCTCAGGATCTGGCTTTTCTCACTCAACCTGCACATCTCCCCCGATCTCCTGCCAAAGAAACCCTTCCACTCTGCTGCTTAATTAGTGGCTGATTGAAAGAGAAGTTCAGGACCTGAGAAAACTTGGCAGAAACTGAGTATCAGACCGAGAGCGCAGTGAGACAGAGCGAGAAATGAGAGAATGGGTGAAAAGTGAGACAGACCTCTGTCTTTGCAAGTGGATTGGAGACAGGAGAGGCGACCTCAGCAGCTCCAGACCCAGACACGACTTAATTAATGTTTAGAGATAACGCCTGCATCTGATCTTCCTCAATCCAGTGCCCCCCTTTTCTTCTTTTGTGCTATTTGTATCTGATGAAAAACACTGGTGGCATTTTCGCTCAGTAAAACAATAAAATATTAATCATAAAAGTTGGGAGAACAAGGCTGCACTGATTTGCAATTTAAATTACCTGAGACTTCCTGGCAATTAATTATAGTCTATATGAGTGAGTGAGGGCGTATACACGGATTTTTCGCACACGTGTGTTCCTCTCTGTGTGTTTGTGCCATCATTCAGGCTTTGTTCCACAGCATATCTGAAGCACAATTTACCAAGTGCTTTTCTTGTATCCTGTCCCTTAAAGAGCAACATGAATGCCAAGTAATCACAGGGAATCAATTTAAGAAAACATGACAACACTGGCAGCACTGCTAACAGCCTCACAGCTTTCTAAATACACCCAGATGACACTTAACCAGAATAAAGCTAAGGATGTTTTTTTTTTCATCCTTTTCATGACAAACATCAAGAGCAGAGCAGCAGGAGGAAAGAAGCAATAACAACTCTGAGAGATGGAGGAGATGTGTGCTAATCATAGGGCTCCCTCAGAAGAAATGTCTTCAGACAGTTCATTTGTCATGGGAATCAGGTGATGACAGCATGAATGGGAAGAATGTCTAATAGGTGATAATGCACACAGCATAGAGAAAATAAATATTGTCACATTACAGTGTACGGCAGGCAGAGTTTTACAAAGACTGTGTTCCCCCAAAGGCAATTAAAAGACAAAGTAAAGTGGTAATGGAGGTGCTGGGCTTCAGATAAGGGACTGTTTGTTGCTGCTACTTGGGCTCCATCAGCACCTCGTAGGCTGGATAAAAGGCACTAGAAATAAAGATGAGGGTAAGGGTGCTCAGAGAGAGCGATGCAGAAAGACAGCAAACTAGTTCAGATTCTGCACAGTGTATGTCTTAATCTCTTCACTTGCAAACACAGCAAACTAAAAAACAAAAAACAGTGTACTGCATGCATACAGTGGCCCTGCAGTAAATACAACATTTTGAAGCCTATAATGTTCCGTTGTTGCTGGGATACAACACTACAATATCTGATGGATGGTGGGCACCCAGTAACTCGGTGGGTAGGGCTGGAGTCCCATGGATGAAGGCAATGTCCTTACTGCAGCTGCTGCAAGTTTGATTCCAGCCCACAGCCCTTTGCTGCATGTCATCCCCTCTCTCTTCCCCTTTCACACTTAACCTGTCCTGTCCATTAAAGGAAAATTCCAAAAAAATCAATCACAAAAAAAAGCTATATCCGATGGATGGTGATATTCTGAAGTGCATTATAGTGTAGCAGAGGGTAGGGGTGAACGATCAGTCAAATTCAAATTGATATTGCAGTGTAACAGAATGCCATTTTCAAATCGAAAAGCAGCTGTCTTTTTATGCTACACAATCTAATCACAAAGAGGCTTGGAAACACCTAGCTTCACACACTGCCATATGTGTTGTGACATATGCGAGTGAGAGCACATGAAGAAAACAACTTGTAAAGTGCAATGCCCAAGATTTGATGCTCGCTGTACTAATGTGTGAAAATGGCCGCGGCTGGGTTTTAGTGCGTTCCATATGCTTACATATTACATAATTGTAAGGGTAGTGTAATGTGTGCATAGCGAGTGTGGTGGACAAGTGTTGGCGATCAAAGCAGAGAACAAATTAACGGTAAAGTTGTTAAGTGGTAGTAAATGTACAATGTGGGTTGCTGTTTGTCCATGAATAAATGCTGTAGGTCATCAAGACCAAGTAAAGTTCCTGTGTCTTGTTTCCAACCACTGAAGTGATGGAGGCTCGCCCCCAGTGAGCACCAGCATGAGTCATAGAGCAGCTAGTCAGTGGGAACTTAATGTGATTTGTTACAATACTGTTACTGACAGGAGATTAGTAAGATTCATATTTAGATTTTAATGACATTAACTAGAGTCCATGTTGCAATGGGATCACTCCAGCCGTGATACAACAATCTACCTGCCCCCCGACTTCCTTAATCTGACCATCTTCAAAATTTGCCTTAATTTTCGGGACTGTATCTTGCAAGTTGTGATGCTATCACAGACAGATAGACATATAAACACCTGCCAAAGTAGTCAAAAATACTTCTGTGGTACAGTAGTTTCCGCTATTATAGGTGCCTCCAACACCACATTTTGATGTGTTTGATGACACACACACACACACACAGACTCACAAATCAGAAACAATAACAGCAGGTGTGACGTGAAGACAGAGGACCATAAGGAACTTTTAAAACACAAACTGACTTGGTTTTATTTGCAATATCAGTCTCCAAAATCATAGCTACACTATTTTCCAATATCATTCAGCCCTACTAGAGAGTGTATTTATTTTTAAGTTTGAGCTTCACAAAGACTGCATTCATTTAATGTTTATAATTCAGTTGATTAGATTGTATGTTAATCTTTAACAAAGAAAAAAATATTTAGTATATGCTGTCAGGCTGTGACACATTTTTTTGCTATAAGTATTTTCTCAAGGAATCATTTATATGCTTAGTCTGTAAAATGGCAGAAAAAAATGTAGAGAACAAAACTATATAAATTTTAAAATGATTTGAAACAGAAAAAAGCAACTTCAGAAACTGGAACAAGAGAGTTTTTGACAATCTTGCTTGATGAATGACTTGAACAATTATCAAAATTGTTGCTGATTAACTTCCTGGTGAATGACTAATCCATTAATCAGCCAGTCCTAATCAGCAGTAATATGATGTACATGTTTCCTAAATTATCAAAACTAACTGGTTCATTTGAGAAGAGTTTTTATTGTAACAAATTATTATTCATTAAAGATATAAAACACTTGACAATTACTTTGACAAAACACTGTGTTACTGTTTCCGCTGTATGAACAACACAAGTTTCATACAGCGGAAAGTCTCACCATCAGCTGCTTTGGCTGAACTGGGACTTTGAAAACCGCAGAGCAGCCATAATGAAATCAGGAAAGAAATAAATGTATATCATATTTGTAAGTAGAGGGCCACCCCCATCCCACATCCTCGTCACGTGCCTGTTTTCAGAGACGGGAGTCAGATGAGGAAAGTGAGACCTGGAGCCCATTTGTATTCATTACAGAGAGACAGTCTGCTCTCCCTCTGCCAGTCCAGCCTCCATCTCTCTCCATCTCTCTGTCACACACCTCAACACGCCAGGGAAGAGAGTCTGACAAACCAACAGACAGATAGATTCAACTTCCTCTGTATAAACAAGAGCTAAGCGAGGTGATGGCGCATCTGCCTCCCTCATCAGCACGGGAACCGGAGGCTACTGGCCAGCCGCACTACGTACAGTGACCACACCACGAGCTCATCATGTTACACCCTGAGTCAACACATGATGCTCCGCTCATGGTGTAATAAAGCTTGTGCTGTGATATTAGCTCCATCTGTAAATTTTTACATGGTGATAGCATATATATTCTGCACATATGTTACCTCCATCTGCAAATCTGATAATGTGAACAGCTTACAATGCATATTTACACTCGAGGACACATTTCTGTTCATTTGTTTTTCCATCTGCGCTCCGTGACAATCTGAATAGCTACTGATGCACATGTCGCCTGCACAGCCATTCCAACCTCCGAGTCTGTCTGTGAAGACAATGCATATTTAACTGCTCTGTTTTCAAGATGTTTGGCTGTTATTTCTATCTTTAGCAGATTATCTTAGCAAATTTTATGATGATGCATTTTCACCTTTCTAAGGCGGCATTCTAAAGCAGAGAGACCACAGGTGTAAATAATGAGATAAGTTATGGCTGAATTCCATTTAGCTGCTTCAATTTCAGGGTCCTGATATTTTGATTGCTGTCATGGCTTACTGGGACGCTTGAATAGAACAGAGTCATAGTTAATGTTATTAGTCAAGAGATATTTCAATCAAAACTGACATTGCCATACAGCCATACAGTGAGCATGTTTCCTGCTATTGTTCGACGCCCACTTCTTTCATAATGTGATCGATATAATAAATAAGGCGGACAATTCTTTATTACTTTGGCATAAAACTGAGGGAGTAATTTGTTTCATCATTCTATGATATTTTAAAAGATCAATATTTCCGAACTGCACAGTGGAGTGTGGCTACACAGAACCAGTTCATTCTGTTATAAAACAAGTCCAGCAGCCTGGTGTTTAAGATACATACCATAACGAACTAACCACAATGGCAGCGCAGGAACCTTTGTTGCATCATACCCCTCTCTCTTCTAATGTTTCCTGTCTGATCTCCACTGTCACTATCATAGTGGCAACGTCCAAAAACACAACTTCACTATGTTTACTAGTCCTAAAAATAAAAAGTCAGTGTAACGAGTCCTCCCTTTAAGGCAAATGCAGGCCCTGGTTTTGCCCTGAAAAGTTACATTAAATCAGATTTTGTTTACATAATTATGAATTCAAAGTGCACATGTGATAACCTCACAGTACATTTTCACTGTTAAGTTGCAGACAGTATAGCTGCCAGAAATGGTGCAAGAAGTAATCAGATCTTTTATTAAAGGTTCAGTGTGTAAGATTTAGTGGCATCTAGTGGTGCGGTTGCAGAACTGCAACTTCCTCTCTGTGCCAAACATCTCGGAGAACTATGGTGTCTGACGCAAAAACATGAAAACAAGAAAACATGAATGGCCCCATTTAGAGCCAGTGATGGATTTGTCCGTTCTGGGCTTCTGTAGAACAACATGGCGGACTCCGTGGAAGAGGGCACCATTTGAGGACCTCGTATGTAGATATAAACGGCTCATTACACAACGATTCTTACGAAAAACTGAGTAATTCTTACAATTACTTTGAGGTGGTTATGAAGTAATGAAAACGTAGTTATGAATATCATAACAGCTGTGGCTCAGGAGATAAAGCAGGCTGTCCACTAACTGGAAGATTGATTCAATCTGTGGCTCCTCCAGTCCGCATTTCGTAATATCCTTAGGCAAGATACTGAACTCCACATTACTCCTGATGGCTGTTCCATCAGTGTGTGAGTACGTGTGAATGGTTGCTGAGTAGCAGGTGGCACCATGTATGGTAGCCTCAGCCACTAGTGTGTGAATGGGTGAATGTGACTCATAGTGTAAAAGTCCTTTGAGTGGTCGGAAGACTAGAAAAGCCATATACAAGTGCAGTGCATATACCATTTCTGCCAAGATACAACCTTAAATTGAACACACTGGAACTTTATGTAAAAGGTCCACTAGGTAGAAATACTCCATTACAATATTCAAATTTCAACTCTAGTAAAAGTACAAAAGTATCAGCATTACAATATACTTAAAGTATCAAAGTAAAAGTACTCACTACACAGAATGACCCATGTCAGAATAAGGTAGATTATGTTTTCGGATTATAATTACTGATGCATTAATGTGTCCTGCCTGAAGGATCCATAACATTTTATTTCATTTCAGCCTATAATAATACATCATAATTAACCTGAATCCTCAAAGTAGTTACAACGCATGAGTAAATGTACTTTTTTACTTTCCACTACTGGCTGCTGGTGATGACCATGATGAAAAGCCCTTTGCATAGTGTTTTATCAATGGATTTGTATGAAATAGTTAA
The DNA here is from genome assembly GCF_006386435.1 of Epinephelus moara. Lineage (NCBI taxonomy): Eukaryota > Metazoa > Chordata > Actinopteri > Perciformes > Serranidae > Epinephelus > Epinephelus moara. Next base: position 13,992,048 of record NC_065523.1, on the reverse strand, counting down.
CTTTATCTCAAAAATCCTTTAGTATGGCCATATGGCAGGGACTTCAGGCGACCAGGCCTGCTGTGAAATAGGAGGTGAAGAGTGACAGAAGAGAGAGATGGAAAGCCTTCTGGAATTCATTACAGCTATTGCTGAGACTCTCAAAAAGAGAAAATAAATTCATTATAAAAAAGAAGAAAAAAAAACCAGACACACATTGTACAGTACATGCGAGCACACAAGCACTGACAAACACACGCATAGAAACACACACACAACACAACATGTCACCATCTAAATTCCCTTTAACTTGCAAAATGAAAGAGAAACATCAAATACAGAGGACTTCCCACCAGCCTCTCCCTCAGGGACCCGATTCCTGCAGAGGGGGAGAAGAAAATGGGTGGCACGGTGCAGAGACACCACCACCAGGTGGACAGGGGGTGGAGCTGTGTGATTTGGCTGCTGCAGAAAAGGAAGCGATCACAGCAGGGATCCTGGAGTGTTTAGAGGGTCACCTTGTGCGACAATAGGCAGCGAGCAAAACAGTGAGAAACAGAGACGGGCTGCAGAGTTTAGAGGGACAGACTACAAAGACTGAAAACATGCCAAAAAGCTGAGGCTAAGTGACAGAGTGTTGCAGCTTTGAGCGTATGCGTGACGCATTTCTGAACGTAAATCAAACGCCCACATGCTAGCTCACTTTTCCACAGCTTAGAGTCAACCCTGTGCTTTTTTAACAACCCTCCCCCCCACCATCACCAGCCTCTTCCCTCAAGCTCTGGTGAGAAATCTGACAGAGGGTTAATGAAGCCTGTTCATTATAAGGTCAGACAGCATTAAAAGTGGACGGGAGCTCCAATGAAAGCTTAAAGGGAGCATGTGCAGACGCATCCGGGGGATCAGCAAGATTGATCAAGTGAAGTAGCTGACTCCCATTCCTAAAAATCATACACAGCTGGCTGGAGGCACACTTCCTGTCAAATAAGCACACACACACAGGGATCATATGACGGAAGTGATTCCAACTCTCCGTTATTAGAGATTCAGGAGTTTTGGCAGCATACATGAGAGGAAAGTAGCGCCGAGGTGTCTCTGACATTAATGGCAAGAAAATCTAGACTATATGAGGAGCTGCCGCAGGTCAGACTGGCAAGCAACATAGGCAGAGGGAAGGAGAATTTCCCCTCTCAGGAATGAGTGAAAGACACACATGTGTGAACATGGCTGGGTGTGGAGCATGTATGAAAACATGTCTGCCGTAAAACAGTGTCTGTCCATCTTGCCCGCGGCATTGCTGATAGCTCTGACACTCACTCAGAGAGCGAAAAAGAGGGTGAAAACAGGGATAAGAGAACGCCAGGAACAGCGGGCACACATGCATGACAGGGCTGAGTGCGAACTCGGCGGCGGGTTGGGGAGACACTGGAGTGTGTCGGATCCAGGGCCGCAGGAGGTGTGATGGATTAAGAGGCGCTGGCAGAGACAGAGGCCCTCCCACCGCGGAGCAAACCCCAGTGAAACAACATCACCATCTCTCCATATCACTGATGGTCTCCTCTCTCAATCTCTTTTTTTCCTCTGCTTTTCCATTTCTCCCCCTTTTAAAACCATCACCAAAACTCCCCCATTTTCTCTGCCTCCCTTACATGCAGTCACGATTGCCATAAAACCAGGCAACCATGCAAGCGCCACACTTCTTCCTCATTGCTTTAGTTCGTCGTTTTGATCACATTTCCTACTTTAGAAGATAAAAAAAATGAGAAAAGTATTAATTTGTGCAGCTAAGATAACAAAAATTACCATAAGTAGTCTTACTTTGAGAAAGCGAGATAGCTTGGCCCAAATTATTAATGTTAATATCCTAACTGCACTTCACAGCATTAAGTATACATATCGCTACTATGGTTGGTAATATTAATTAACTCAATTCTGGTGTCACTTTTACAGATAAGCAGTTGTTGCATTGATGTTCTGTACTACATTTCTAAGAGACAGTGTTGCTTGTGCTTTGATGTATGACAGTTCCCAAAATACATACAGACTATTAAAGTGGCACAAGTATATTCATGTAAAATGCAATCATGTCATTTTTGCATGGGGGCGAACAGTTAAATCATCATCATAAATCACAATTTGTTTACTCTATACCTTTTTAATTAGTCAAACTAGGCTTGGGCGGTATCGAGGTCTTACAGTATACCAGGGGGTTACGAAAGACTGGAAGTATGATTTTTAATACCATTAAAAATACAGGCACTCCTCTTTCCATCACACTGATACAGAGATGCTGTATTGTGGCGATTCAGTGCACAGCACGTGCCACCAGAGGTCAGTCTGTACTGACGGAACAGACCGCTGAGCTGAGAAAAATGACAACTGTGAGTGGTGGGGATAACGTTACAGGACTAGTAAAAAGTCAGCCAGCAAATGCAGAGAGAGACCACAGGAAAAAACAGCATATTTCACATCATAATCTGTTAATTAAGGGTTTATTTCCACTGAACTAAAGAGAGTAATTGTTGGAACAATGGAAAGACTGAGTAAGACCATTCTAATGAGTTTCATTGTGTTTCTGTGGAGTTTGGATGAAGTGTGTTTTACAGTGAGTTAGAAAGGCAAGGCTAGTCCTGGTTCAGTGAAAGAATTAAATTTAAAGAATATGCCGATCAGCCAAAGCATTAAAACCACTGGTGAGTGAAGTGAATAACATTTATCATCTTGTTACAGTGCAATGTTCTGCTAGGAAACCTTTGGTCCAGCATTCGTATGGATGCCACTTGACACACTCCACTACTGAAACACCGCTGCAGATCAAGTACACCTCAAATGGCAATGGCAGTCCCCGATGGCAGCAGTCCCCCAAGCAAGACAATGTACCATGCCACATTACAAAAACTGCTCAAGAATGGCCTGAGGAGCATGACAAGAAGTTCAAGGCATCAACATAGCCTCCAAATTCCCCAGATCCCAATCTGATTAAGCATCTGTGTGACATGCTGGTACCCCACCTAACAACCCACAGGACTAAAAGGATCCTCCGCAAGCACCTGCCCTGATGCCAGAAACCACTGGACACCCCCCAGAGGTCCTGTGTCCATGCCTGGACAGGTCAGAGCCAAGTTCAACCCAAGGAGGCTTTACAGTAGATCAGGAGTAACTTTGGGGTACCAGCACATTCCATGAATGCATAATCAGATTGAAGATTTGGAGGCCAGGTCAATGCCTTGAGCTCTTTGTCACATTCCTCGGGCCATTCCTGAACAGTTTTTGCGGTGTAACATGGTGCATTGTTCTGCTGGGAGGGGCACTGCCATCAGAGAGGGGGTACTTGGTCTGCAATGGTGTTTGGGTGGTGGAGCGTGTCAAGTGGCATCCACACAAATGCCAGGGCCCAAGTTTTCCAAGCAGAACATTGCAGTGTGACAAGATCAGTGTCCTTCACTTCACTGGTTTCAATGTTTTGCTGATCAGTGTATTTCCTTTCTTGACATTGACTTTTATCACCTGTAGCTCAGTTTTTACTTTTTTTAAAAACACAAATACCGTCATAAAGCGTATACCCACTGAAATATCAGAACAATATGAGTTATGAAAAAATAGATACCCACTAAGCCAAATTCAAACATACATGCCACACAGGGAACAGTGCAATGGCTGAACTTGACGACATGAGAGGTAAAATCTCACTCTTAATGCTACTTCATCATTCATCATTTGACAATCAATGGCCGACGATGGCTAGACACTGTCTTTTAACCCAATTTAACTGTAAGGCTGAAAAAGACAAAGAGAGTATTCTGTCAGCACTGGGCCCCTGCCATAATCCTTTCTTCTTCCTCCCCATTGCTCCATCTTCCCCAAACCTCATCTTTTCTCTGTTGCTGCAAAGCTGACCGGCTGCTGTGTGACTCAGTGTCTCAGTATAAAAAGTCCAATCCTAAATCTAAACACAAACATAAAGGCAGTTTTAACAAAATATCCACCAGTGCATTTAAACAGAGTTGTTCTGATAACGATAATAGAAATGCCTTCCATACTGCGTAAAATGCTGGACCGGGTATCGGCAAATACATGAATCTATCCCATACCACGTAATTTCTTGATAGAATGCAAAGCAGTTTTACACCAAAAATTAAAAATGATAGCAATAATTTCACATCCATACAGGGTCAATAATATACAGCTGTTAAAATTTTTGTTATATTAATGGTACTGGATCGGTACTCAGATTGGCCAATATGCAAGTTCAGGAATCAGGATCAGGAAGGAAAGAATTGTATTGAAACACATCTACATTTAAACTCTCCACAAGTCATTTACTTTAACTTCAATCAAAATGTGGGTCTCTGTAAAGTTCCCATGTATAGTCACAAAGCTGCAATCCGTATATGCATGAATGTCTCATAAGTACACAGTTTGGTGTACTTCATTACACACACAAATACCTTTATCGAAATGACTTTCGGTCTCATCTCATTACACATGCTAATCAGTCTATCTGCATATTCTTCCTACACGCTCAGCTTGAAACATTCGAAACTACATATTCAATAAGACCGACCTGTGAGAAAGATAAAGGGCTCATTTGACAAACACAATCCTCTAAAAAAAAAAACCCTGCCCAGCTGCTGTACTCACTTGGCAGTGGTGTGTGTGCATAAACATAATGCTATCCTGTGAAAAAACCCAGAATGAAGCTTTACTGTAAGTCCCACATCTAAAGCCTTTCAGTCTGCGCTCTTGCGATTTGTCCTTACATACTACTCCAATGTGATCAATTAGCCCTCTCATGTGACAAAACATACCAACACTTGTACACAAGTGCAGACACACACACACACAAACACACACACAGCAAAGAGCACAAAATCCACTGTGAAAATTTGAGACTTGAAAAAATAAAAATGATATACTCTGAAGCAGACATCAAACCACAGTGGGCCCATGTAGCCAAGATAACAACAGAAAAGTGCTTTCTAAATGACAAAATGATACTGGCTGCAGCAAGTCCACAGCTCGCTCTCGCTCTGTGTATTCTTCAACACAGATGCCCGGTGAAACACAGCAAAGTCAGTCTACACATCAAAATGAAAATCTTTTTTGACAATATATCTCTTCCATTCCCTGAACAAAGCTGCTAGAAAACAATATCTGTTCAACAAACGTTTGCATGCACCCACTGAGGTACAGAGCATCTTTCACCTTCATCCTCACGACCACTGGATGTGCTCTTACGTATTACCCTGCCTGTTTATTTCCTGCCCTGCAGAGGCGGCTCCGCATGAAGTTTGATTCTCATGAAGTGAGCCGAGCCTAGAGCAAAAGGGAGGAGTGAATGGAGGGAGAGGGAGAGGGAGAGGGAGTTTGTTTTGTTACCGCACTCAGTGCATTGATGCAATTTATAATTAAAATGCAAATAAAGCGACAGGGAGTCTCTCTTCACCTTGTTTTCACTTTACTCCAACATTCTCAGGGGAGGCCCATCTCTGCCTGGGATCAATGTATCCAAGCCACTAAATCAATATTCATATGAAGCACTGGAATCAATTTCAGATTTAGGCTAGAAGTAGAAGTGACTGCATTGCTGAGAGAAAACTTGAGATGCATGGACAGACACATCCAGCCTGTGGCTATAAAACATTTTAATACTTTGCTATGATGATGTGTGAAGGATCTTTAAAAGCTCACATCCCTAAACTGAAGGCTAAAAGCAATTATTTTGGCAACAAGAAAACATAGGCCCGTCTGACACATCCGCCAATGGCCCGTCTCTGTTTTGACTATAGCTTATCACAATAGGTGGCTCAAACATCCCCTAAGCTTCAATCTCAACAAACAACAAAGACAAATGCAGTGGAATGAATCATTTGGGGGAGTTTTATTTCAAAAGTGTGCCTGACAGAGAAAACAGGGGGGAAGTGGAGAGGAGGCCTTTTTTAGTGGTTGTCCTTCAGCGTGACTTTGTCATGTAACACATTTCCAGCTCAATTATCTGCATCCAGTGGATTTCAAACACATTTAGCAAGGACCAGAGAGCTTGGTAATTAGCAGGAGCCCTGGCTCATAAGGGGGCCAAAAACAAAGCCTGTCTTTAGCTCTATCTTTATCCCCTCCACTTGTCTAATCTCTTCTGATCCTTCTCTTATCACAGATTGTGTTGGACATCATGCATGCACTCAGTCAACGCCTTTATAGGCCAACAGGTTTCAGCTTCTATAGACCAAAGCATGATGCAAAATGAGATATTTGATTCAGAAGAAAAGACAACAAGGGAAACTGACTGTGGGTTATCAGCATACGATACCAGTACCCTTAAAGTGATACTATACCAATTGAGTACTTCATTTGACACCGTTTTTTCCTACTTCAATCTATACCCCACTATGTGAATGGAGTTGAGCGTGTAGTAAAGCCATACTTTTGAACATTTCAGTGGCATCTCAGCAAACTGAACTGCCAACTCTGTCAAATACGCCGCGCTTGACTTCACCACACCACACAGACTATATGGGCTATAGCTGCTGCGGTAGTGGGCCAATCACACGGTGCATTAAATCGAAGAACCCTTGCAGTGACTGGCTATGAGCGCACCATAACAAAGCCACACAAACAGTCATTTTTTTCTAGATTTGGGTACAAAAAGGATTGAATGCAGTTATTGTTTGACTGGAGAAGCTTCAATACCACTTGGTATTGGGTTATTTTGGTCGACACCCAAAATACCTGAATAGTTATTCATGACGATACTGTACGCACCATAAAATACATTTGCATAGATATCAGTTATTTCTTAAATATTGAGCCAACTACAAATGGTTTCTTATATCCCAAAAAATGTACAAACACACAATGTATACTCACAGAGCACTGTAATGAGGGTCCTCACTAATCTTTGGTAAGACCAGAAACCTTTGCTATTCCTAAGAGTGCCTAATAAACCATCAATGACTATAATGCACTCTGAGTCCAGCCTGATATGTTTCTGATTTCCTAAGAAATCAGAACTTGTAGTTGTGATGACATTTCCCACAGAAATACAGTGCACTGTGCAAAAATCGATTCAATGTTCAGAGTCATGACATGATTAGAATTTCTAATATAAAGGTTAAGACCACGTCAGACCTTGGGCACCAACCTCCTACTTGTGTTGTTTCCATTTTAATTATGGTTTGAAATCATGTCAGCTTGCTATGGCACAAGAATGTCGCCTAAGGTAAAACAGTTTTCATTCTATCCCCAGATACATATAAAGGCTCATTTCAGTATGGGACAATTGCACCCCTCCCCCCCGCTCCTTACTCCAGCGCTTTGTCCAGAATTGCTCCCTATTCTCTATCAAGTGTTGTGTATTTACATTCAGCCATTTCATTCGAGAGTCTGAATTCTATATCTAACATTTATGTACTATAAAAAAGCCATACAAGAAAAATCCTCGGTGGAACACATAATGCAGAATTGGATAGTTCGCTGCTGCTACGTGTGATGGTAGAAATGTGTCTATTGGAAGAGATTTGGCAATACTGTTTCAACCATGGAAAATATTACGGGCATGGATGTATAAGCAGAACTGGATACAGCGTTGGAGGCTTGCCCCACTCATTCCTATGAATGTTGCCTAGTGGTGCATGAAGCCAAAAAAAGTTCAACTGCAGCATGTAAAATTATTTGATAGGCACTACACTTCGCACTGTAGGGCCCATAGAGCAGGCATACTTTTCCTAATCTTAGGGTTTAGCCCTCCACTAACTTCAATGGGGATAAAATGATTTAACCATGCAGCTCTTAAGGAAATTTTATCATTTTGCGGGGTTGTAATGTTAAAAAAATGTATCCAATGATTTTGACATCTCTTTCACAATATAAGTCAATAGCGAAAAAGTCTTTTTGGGCCATATGGCATCACCTGAGTTTGGCCTCTATGAATGTTGGCCTTATAGTCCAGCAAACTTCCTTGGGTGGATTCGGGCAGGCTGTATCTCAAATTAAGGCTAGATTTTCACGTGATCACATGATTTACACGTGATCTCACTTGCTGTCATGAACCCAGCTGCCTTGCAAGGTAATGTGATTTGGGCAGATATGGAGGGGAAGTGTGAAGCTGTAAATAAAGAAACTTAAAACACTTGAAATTACTGTTCTCAGGCCCCTGAACCTTTCATTTTGAAAGAATTTTAGTTTTACTGTTGTGAGTTTTGTGTTTTTTTTACTCAAGTGTTACTCATGGATGGATGGATGGATGGATGGATGGATGTTCCAAATAAAAGAAGAAAATAATCAAATGTGATGAAGTACAGTATGGCTATTTTAAACCATTTCGTAATTGAATTTACAGATCAATTACTTTGTCGTGTGATGGTAAAATTACATATACTGTTAAAGAGGATTTTGACCATATCGCACGCCCCTACCAGCAACAGGCAAGTCACTTAATTTGTGAGATGTCATCAAGGGAAATAAAGGAGACAAAGGAGTGGTGTGGATCTCCATTAAATTTCACTGTTTTTGAAGGGAAAAAAGAACAAAGATAGACATCAAATAAGTATATCCTCAAATACAGAAGGCATGATTAACATAAAGGTGCACCAGTTTTAGTATCCTGTTTGAAGACACCGTCAATTAAACACGTTTTTGTTAAGTAGATGTGTCCCTACTGCTGGTCTTCCCATTAGCATACAGGAATTCAAACCCAAGTGGACCGACACACACACAGACTGAAGAGGAGCCAATTAAGATCAACTGTTCACTTAACTTGTCATGCTGTCATATTGCTGTGCTCAAATACGGGGATCAAGGGCAATCTAATGCCACTGGGGGGAGAGGCGGGGTCAAAACTGGCATTTTTCCACACAACAGCCTATCGTCACCTCAGGGGACAATATTCCTGCTTCTTACCAGATGTCATATCTAATCTTTCTCCCACATTTGAGACCAATCAGCAGTAACCGCTGAAGAAGGGAGTCGCAGTAAAGGGTCATTGTAAGCGGGGGTCCTGGATGATCCTTGTTGAGACTGTCCTCCCAAGAAAAAGTATCCTTTGTTTCAGCAAGAATACCAAAACAAAATTATGCTAATGTTTAAGTGACAAAGCCCTCTAGAGGCCATGGATAAAGGAAAAATTTAGGTGACGTTATTGCAGAGAAACAAAGGCGGTGCAGGGAGGAGGTCAGGGTGGATGGATGGGTCATCAAAACATGATCTCCACTTTTACCACTGTCTGCCGTTCCTAACAGACCGTCAAGGTTGGTTTCTTTTACAATGACAATGATTATTGTGGCCATGACGACAAAGTTCACCTAACCTGAACGAGGTAGTAGTTCAAACCCAAACCATTATGTTTCCTTAACCCTAACTAGCTACTAGTTTCAACCAAAACCCTGATTTTTCCCTTTTTGTGTCTGGGCCTAACCAAACCAACCACAGCTCTGTCTGATGTATCATTATTACATACTGTATATACATAGAGACCTTTCTATGTGTGGTTCTAGAGTAAATGTGGTGTTTATTAGAAGTAATAAATATAAATATATCACACATGCAAGAACTCAAAAGTCAGGCAAATTCTAAACTGATGTTTGAAATGCTGCCAAATATGCGATTAGTTCCATCAGCTCTACGAAGGTTAAGAAATTGGCTTCTGAATGCAGAGACTGTAGGGATACATCAGCAACAAAAGGTGTAAAGTCTTCAGTAACTCAGATAAACAAGGCAAGATGTTATTCTTTTTGCTGCTTACTAATAGGAGGCTGTATTTCATAACAGCCAAAGATGGAAACAAAGACATGCACAAAGCAATAATGTAATTCACTACCTCTTATTATTATTAGTCTTTCTAAACAAGGTCCATGCACAAAAAACATTCATCTCAAAATGACATGATTTATGGCAGAATTATATTAGCAAATTTCCATCTGGGCAGGTACACATAGAACAATTACCTACTGACACTAAAAATATCCATTTACATGCAATACCATTACATAGTATCTATCACACTAACAATTAAACAAACAAATCCACAAGCACAAATCAACATATAAACAGCAGCACATTAATCCAGTACAACTATAAAATTACAGTTCATTACAGTTAATGAACGCGTCTGAATCACAGTCAAATTAATGTCAACATGACTAGTTGCTTAATATTCATTTTTTTTGCACTGTGGGAAAAAGAATGAAAGTCTGTGGAAGTTTACAGTTCAGCTGGAGGCATACTCCAATGTTTAATGGCCGTAAAACAAAAAGCAGATTGTGCAACAGCAGTCCAGTGCAGTGGGATGTTTAAGAGTGGAGAAAAAAAAAGGTCTTTAATGGTGAATAAGTAGTGTTATGAATTATCTTGAACACCAATCAAACTTCTAAAAAAAAATGAAAAAAAGAAACTTAGAGGTTGCATTTGGACAACAATTGAGATTTTATGATTTCTTACCAAAAACATTTAAGGCTTGGTTAAAAACAATCTCAGTTGGTTTCTGGCCTGGGACCAGCAGCATATACAATAATAAAAGTGTAAAAAAAACAAACAAAAAAAACAAAGTCAAAGCATGCAAAAAATGTTTCCTAATATATCTAAATTTGACAATGTTTCAAATTTTAACTCCTTTTTTAAATACGGCTTTCAAAAGTCCAATTAGAATCAAAAATCAAACCTAAATATGTAATCTCATTACTTGATTTTACTTTAAAACTTAAAATTGATTTTTAGTCCTGCAGATACACGGTTGGGTTTTCTTTATTTTTAAAAATACACTGTCACTGTTTTTATTATATTCAAGGTTAAATACAAGTCACCGAGGCATTTAGCAACTTTATGAAGCGTTAATGAGAGCTTAGTGACTACAAGCTCAGCATCTTTATAATTCTCTATTTTTTACATCAGAGCGACTGTAACGAATCACAATTTCCCCTCTGAGATAAATAAAGTATTTCTGATTTTGATTCTGATCTCTCACGAGTGTTTACAACCGTGTCATCAGCATACAGCTGAAGTTCTACCACCTCACAAATGGATGGGAGGTTAGACTGGGCCTTGTGGCACTCCCATTGTAGACAATTTTATTTGTAACAATACATAATTTATACAAACGCATTGTAAACACCCTACTGGTATTTTATATTTAAGTAATTGCGTGAATGCATCCAGCTCATTTTTTACATCATTTGTAAGCTAAGAAAAATGTTCTCCAGAGGATTTTTCATTTCTATTCAGTAGGGGTGTAACAGTACACAAAAATCTCGGTTCGGTACGTACCTCGGTACACAAGTCACCGTTCGTTTTTTTTCGGTACAGTAATGAAAAAAACAGACAACTATTAAATATCTTTTACTTATTGGTAACCTTATTAAAACA
>NC_065523.1:13957905-13980135 GCF_006386435.1 Epinephelus moara | reverse complement strand
ATATTTTAAATGGTTCGGCTTGCAAAAACGGAATTAAAATAAAACAAAATAAAATAATATCCTGCGCCCAATAATTCGGTACAGGGTCGTGCCGAACCGAAAGTCGCGTACCGAACGGTTCGACACAAATACATGTACCATTACGGCCCTACTATTCAGCTTTTCTCTTTTACTATACAGAATCCACATATATTCACTTACACTGTATTGAAACCCAGGCACAGTCTCACAGTTCGTTGAGTAGATTTGGAGACAGGGAGACAGGTGCACACGCTGCTCTCTGTCTTATTGCTTTGCTGTTGCTCTTTTCAGTGAAAGGAAGGGAGAGGAAAGGTAGCTGCGCTAATAAGTTCAGTTCTATCCATCGGTTGCACTTGGTACGACAAGGGTTACTCCTTTGTGTGCCCCGACGTCACTCTGCCTCCCAATTACCACATTTACACACACATACACACACACACACACGCATGCACACATTCATTTATATTCAGGGAGAATTTTAAATGCTCTCCATTAAATTCATAAAAGATGGATTGTCTTTAAAAACCAAAAGTGATCTCCTCACCTTTTATACACTGTTATCTTTACATTAAAGAGCACATACATTATACAGTGAGGGCTGAAAATGAGCTGTCCCACTCTGAAAAGTGTCAAACCACAGTCTTCATAATAAAAAGGGAAATGCCAGTAACACTAAGGAGAAAAAAATACTGCTGGTCAGATGAACCATTAAGAGTGCAAATTAAAAAAAGGAAACTTAAAAATAGATTCATCAGCAAAACTTGCCTCAAGCAATACTGATCGAATTTCACTGCTTTTTCCATCACAAATAAGTCGGATGAATGAGCATGAGGCTGAACTTGTTTCTCACAGTGTTTCCTCACATTGTTAACTAATCATGCATAATTAAGGAGTAAAAGTATATCCCATTTGTGCGTATGTAAATGTGGTTTCAGTGACACTACTATACATTTTTAGCTGTAGGTGACTTTGTCTTTAGGAGAGCTGACATTAAAAATGCTAAAATCTCAACAGCATCAATATTTACATATAATTTTCAGGTGACATTTTCAATATTCACTCCCTGAAGAACCCTAGTTGAGATAGTGGTGGGCGTTGAGTGCTTGCAGTCGTACGTCTCTGTTTGGCTGCTGGCACCTAAATGCCAACCTCTATCCTTGCAGTGCTGAAGTGGAAAAGACTGCAAAGTTGCAGCCACAAGCTGATGCCAAACAACTGTGAGTGTGTCATATCATCTGTATTAATCAGCCAGCAGTCTGATTCGAAATCGGTTCATTACCTGCACACATGGAGCTCATAGAAAAGCCGGCATGGGAGGAATCAAATCCTAACTCCCACAACACTATTAAGATAAGGCCCTCAAAATAACTGCTGGTGTTAGTAAAGGTGACAAAACCCTGTATGTCATCCTCCAAATCCAAGCTTTTCTAATTCATGTTAAGGTTACATGTGTTCCCCTCAATATTCTTTGCAGCGCTGAGCCTTTGGAGGGTCATCAGATGGTGGCCAGTGCTGCAGTCGCTTCTGAAAGCAGGAAATGCCACGCAGATAAAGCTGCTAGACTACCACAAACACACACACACACACATTGACATTTCAGATCTCCACAGTGAATCTGGGACCGTGACCAACAGTTATGCTCCGAGTCCAAGCCTTCCTAATTCATCTCCCTCTTCTTCCACTATCTCTGAGAGCACTCCTGCCACTGTACCAAACTTCCAGCCATAAAACCAATCTTCTCTTCCTATTACGCCATTTTAAATCACTCATGTTAACTATTCAACACGTTTAATCTTTTGTCTAAATGGCCCTGACAAATCAGTCGCATCATGCTGCCTTTGGTGGCGACCCCCTCTGAGATTATCACTCTCTAATGAAGTCATTTGAGTCAGGGAGGCACATTCCAATCTCTGAATGGCCAAGCAAAAGCACCAGAGAGACTTTCTGTGCTCCGGCAGATGCCAAGATGGTGGCAACAACAGAGAATGATGGACAGAGGGACGGAGACAGATAAAAAGAGAAAGAGCAAAGTGAAAAAACACAGCAGCGGGGAGCCAGACAACATTTATCTTAGAGCATGCTAAATACATCAGAAATACATAAATAAAATTAGGAGGCTGTAAAAAAGAAAATGGATCAAGCAAAAATGTGAACAAACCTGCCTTTTTCTCACACTGATGTAACTAAACACAAACAGGTTTTTGTCCACAGAATAATATGACCAATGAGAAACAGAGTAAGAAATAAAAGAAGCAGGAACATCCTGACAGACACATACTGAGAAAGCAAAGCAAACAAGGAAGACAGATGTCAAAACAAATCAGATTCCAGTCCCTGTAACTTCAGATAAGCAAGATGGACTTGTCTCGATGAAGTTACTGAAGTAACCGAAAGAGGTGTTTCTTCAGTCATTCAAAGAATTTCCAAATGCCAGTATTTTTTATGTAGTGTTGACTGTGAGACACTATCAACCACTTGCTTACACCCATAAAGTTCTGCATTTTAGAACAATTTACTGTTATTTTCTCCCAGACAGCTGCACCGTTCAGTTTAAAGAATGCTTTAGACATCCTGGTGTGGTCATTTGGTGGCATTACTACACATATCTACACTATAACAGTTGCAGAGATGTTATTAAGAGATAGCCAATGTGTGAAAGGTAGAAAACACACATAGTGAGGGAGGAAACGTTGAACGATAGGAGACAAGGAAGGAAAGAAAAAAAGTGTGAAAAATTCCTGGAGAGCAATAAACAGGCATGAAACTGTCCAGTCCCATGGTACATCTATATTGTACTGGTCTTTTAGTATGTCATCGAACTGAATTAAGGCAACCATGTAGAGGTGTCAGGCAATGATTTTCAAACAATATTGTCACCATTATTAAATCTACAGCTTTTATATGATGTGAATTTGATATGTTGATGATACATTTGTTAGTTAAAAGTGCAGGAGCACACATTTCTTCTTGTTTTTAGTTTAACAGGCTATTTGTTTAAGGAATACTTAATTGTCACACCATGTTACTTTGAATTTGTGATGAAAATTTGTTGTTCTCATGCGCCTTGGGACCACATTTACCAACAGCAAAACAATATCAAAATGTCAGTTTATGAACTCTCACATAACTTGTGCAGTATAATCTAAGTCTCATGTATCCACTCGTAAACACATGCATTTTTGCTTAAAAAACAACCTTAGTATTTAAACTATTCTATCTTCAAAGCCAGACTCATCAGACTAGAACAAAAATATATGTGTTCACGAAGCGCTGAGTATACGACTGGATAAATGAGACTTGGATATTGCACGAGCCGTGTGAGATTTTTTGATAAAGTTTTGCTATTCGCTTTTAAATGTGGTCCTAATTAATCAATAAATCAATGTGTTCACCGTTTCCCATTGAGGCATGTGAGAAAAACAAAGTTTCCTCCACTAATTCAAGGTAACACAGCATGAATCACTGATTTACAAATCACTTTGCGGGTAAAGTATTCCTTCACGCCTGACAAACAACAATTCTAAATTGATAACTTGTGACACAGAACTGTCTGTGCATTTTAAAAAACACAAATATGATGACGAATAGAAGGAGATTTCCCTGTGTACAATGAGTCGTTTTCACTTTAGGCAACACTGTGGAAGTCGGCACAGAAAAGCTTTCAGGGATGCAGCTGCTGTAGAAAAAAGAACTAAGTGTTATGACAAATTGAATCTTCTGTTGTACATTTGAGTTCAAGTAATTTGTGCTCAGTTGCTTAAAGTGAGCGCAGACACTGAAACAACGTGATTTGTCATAAATCAGGGCAGATACTAAAACAGCAGTGTTTTAGCAAGCATCTAAAGCAGCACTAAGCAGCAGTTAAAATATAGTGAGTGGAGAGTAAGCATAGGGTGGCATTGAAAAGAAGTTACTGGATATTTGGAAAAAGTTTGAAATTACGCAACCTTTATAAAAGGTAAGCTTCAAATGTGTGGACTTTTACTGATGAACTAACAGTCTGGCTGAACTCCATTTAAACTTGATGTGCATAAAAGCAAACAATCAGACAAGGCACACTGAGCAAACTAATTTGCCTCCAAGTATGGCATTGGATAAGCAGTAACGGTCCACCTAGTGTCCTTGAGTGACCACAATTTACTGCACGACTGACAGCTAACAGTGGCAGTCTGCAGTGTCATGAGAAAAACAAGAAAACACAAAGACAGACTGCAACAAAATGAGAAACAGAAGAAAAATAAAGGCAAGAGGAAAGCAAACAAGGAAGCAAGAAAGACATGAAATGAAGATACATGAGCGGTCCCATCAAAAGGAACCCTATCGCAGGAAAAATATAAATAAAACACAATCATTGACCAGCTCTGCCACACTTAACAAGGAGCTCGGAGAGACGAGGGAGGAGGAATAAGTGGAGGGAGCCGCAGGGTTGCCGCGGCAACTGAAATTAGAACCTGGGATAACAAGAGAAATGAAAATGTGTGGGACGACCCAGGTGAGACACACAGCGAGGGGAATTAGAGAGAGGATTCAAGAAAGGACTCATGGAGAAAAAAAACAGCGTGGCCTTTATTCCTGTGAGCAGCGCTTATACAACAGCGTGATAAATACGCACGTCAAATCTTAAAAGGAGATGACAGCAGCCCATTCAATGTAATACATGAAGAAGCCATAAATGTGCTCTCCTGCGGTGGGACATCATCTAAATAAAAAACACACACTTGCATACTGCAGCAGGATTACTGGAGCCGTGTGAAAATTGCAGCCAAGATTAGATAATTATAGATACAGTGTTTGAAATAATTCAACTTCCACTTCTAGTTATTAATTAAGTCAATTTTATTTGTATAGCCCCCAATCACAGTGAGTCTCAAAGGGTTTCTAAACGCCTACACTATAAAAATAAATGAAATCGACGCCTTCCAACCTCAGACCCTCACTGAAAATGAGAAAAAACTCCCACAGAAGCGTCATTAAGAAAAAATAAAAGAAACCTTTGACATAGCTACTTATCAGTAAACAACAGACAATGATTTTTACAACACTGTGATAAATTTGAAAGCACCCATCTCACCACAGCTGACAGAAATGAATTTAGCTGTGAGCACTCATCAAGCACCTTTCTCGGTCTGCTTGGAGGTTGCCAAGAGAGAGATAATGCCAACTGGAGGCTGGCAGTTTGTAAGGTCTGAGTGTTAAGACCTAAAATGTCAATATTGGTCCCAAGGGAAGGAATAATTAAGGCGTAAAGATCTAAAAGGCTTGTCACATATGGCTGGCCAGCTGTCACATCTGTCTGTTCATATTCATGCCGGTAACAACTGGGCCTATACTAAAGCAGCGGCAGCAGTGTATGTAATGGCTGAGCCTTAAATGTCAGCTGACTGAGCTACAACTAAAGGCTTGCACACCAAATGAGGAGAAGCCTGGCATTTAAAACAATACACAAGCTCCACTTCTCATTTTAGACGCTCAGTCCCGAGTGGGTTGTCTCAAAAAGATCGACTCCCTGTGGTTCTACTTCACACGTCCCCAGTGTTCAGTGTTAAGGAAGGCAGCGTTACAGAACCAACACAGGAGCACAGTCTCTAAGAGGAAAGAATTCGTCTCGGCGAAATTCCTGCAGGATGTCAGAGAGAAAAGTTTCCCCTTTTAATTGCAACAAGGTGACAATCTGTTAACAACTGGAGGACCTTTAGGTGCTAATTGTCAGCAAAGGTCTGCCCTGCTGATGTGTCTGTGAGCAAGGCACTGAGCCACTGCCATGCTTCAGGAGAACTGTGAAATTGTCCTCATGAGAAGAATTACTTGTTTGTTCCACTGTATCATTTTTCTGGCCTTTGCAAACCTTACTCAGCTTGTTTTGGTCCAAATCAGAGGACAAGTAGTTGCTTTGTTGCATTCATGCATTGGCTGCTTTTATGATAACCATACGCAATTTTCAACTCAGCCGTAATCTATCAACAAAAGCCATGCGGCAGGCAAATTAGTCCAAACAAATCCAATTGCAGTCCGTGTCGCTTTAGCTCACAGCTTTGTGGACTTGCAGTCTTGCCTCTTTGTTTGCACTGAGCTTTAACACTTCTTGTCTGCTCTTTTGCAGAGTTTAGAAATGTATTGAAAAAGCATTTCACTGCATCTTGAGTGCAAGTTTGCCCTTGGCTCATTTTGTTTTGCTGGGCTTTTCAAGCATGAGTAAGGACAGGCTATCAGGTGACAACATTCGTCTCCTTATGGCCATAAAACTACATTTCAGGGTCACTTCTTGAAGGTGCAGGTCTAACTTCTAACAAACAGTTCATTGGAGGTCCACAAGTTTAGATGTCTCTGTGCGGTTATTATCTGATTTATTTAGGCAGCCTCTTACCTGCCTGAATAAAAGAAAGTACAAGCTCAAGGATTCAGATACACTCCTTCGAAACTGACTGGTGCAAATACACCCTGGCTAAGACCACAACTGGGATGGAGTAAGGCGGGTTTGGGTGGGTGTATGCTGAGCGTCTCCTTCTGGGATCCCTGCTGTGTTTAAATGCAAAAGAGGACGATGTGTGAGGCAGGCAGCTGGCAGTAGTGACTGACAGGTCAGGTGAGCGCCGTGGTCTGCTCAGGCGTGCAGATCCAGCTCCTCTGACTGATCTGAAGTGNCTGACAGATTTTGGGGGGGGGGGGGGTAAGATGAGTGGGGGGGCTCTGACAGGTCCTCTAATGCCCCACCAACTCCAACCTTTCTCCATCTCCTCTTAGCTAATTACTAAGTATCCATATGGAGACACTTGTCACTGTGATCACAGCAAATTGGCTGTAACTGCAGGGTCAGCAAGGACTGTCTTTCACTTGCATCCACAGGCATCCGCACACACATCTAGTCCAAACACACACAATAGTTTCTATGATTTTCAGTTTCCTGAGAGAACAGAAATTAAGTCACAACCAGGAAATCCAATATCACAGGCACTGCCTCACGTACATGTGCAAAACCATATGCATGTTGAATCTGCAGGATGCTCTGTATGTATGATAATATAGAAAGGAGGTGATTAAAATATCCCAGCATTTCTCAACAAATCCCACACACAGATTTAATTTTCATGGATATACCCGACAACGCTGATGTTAGAAGACACTGCCAAGTGAAATGCTAGTTTCACTTTGAATATGTAAAGGTAAATCACACTCCGAACGTGGGAACGTGGAGAATAGATTTGAACTGTGTCCTGGAATTTCTCATGTCTTTACATTTGCCTTTAAAACCAAAAAAAAGATTCACTTTGTTACATGTTTGGTGAAACAATGAAACTGCAGGCAAACCTATACATGCCAGCAGGCCAGTGTGTCACATCAATAATGCACAATAATCTAATATTTTCTACTCTCAGCACACACAAAAAATGTGTGTCTTATGGCCTCTAACTGAAAAGAGTGTGCTTTTTTACTCTGTCTTTTCATCTAGCTTTTGCTCCTGCTTTCTTGCTGTCTTGCTGTTCTTGCTAGTTTTACATTACCTAATTAACATGGAAAAGTTTTTTGGGGGGAGGCATGAAACACACAGGCCCACATAATTTCCCCTGAAGGATTTATTTTATTGTTCCTTTTTTTTTTTGCCCTCTCATGTTAGCACATCCTCCATGCCTCCGCCCTCATTTCCCCTTCTAAAAACCTGCTCTCCTTCCTTTTTTTCTTACTTCTAAGTCTTTTATTAGAACTAGGTGCAATTTTCACATTAAAATGACGGCTGAATGCTACCTGAAACTTCTTACCCAGCTGCCATTTATATGATCAAGTGTCTGCTGCATCCTCTGTTCTCTTGCTACTTGGTATTCCTCTACTGGTAGGCTTTAGATCTTCTGTCACCTTCATTCTTTTTGAAGGTTTGTGTTTTTCTATTCAAACCATCTACCTCATTTCTCATTCTGGACCATCAATTTCCTCTTACCCACTATTTGGTTCAACGCGAGCCATCTGAGAATAGGTGTACACATC
This sequence comes from Epinephelus moara, assembly GCF_006386435.1. NCBI lineage: Eukaryota > Metazoa > Chordata > Actinopteri > Perciformes > Serranidae > Epinephelus > Epinephelus moara. The sequence continues at coordinate 13,972,137 of NC_065523.1, read as the reverse complement.
TCAAAAAGCAAAACAAAATGTAGTTTGCTTAAGAGGAACTACTGAACTACAACCAAGTAGCTCATTATTTTCCATGACATGTCTGCAAAGTAGACTATCAAAGACAGCCTAAGTGCCATGTGCAATTGAAAAGCATGTCAAACAAATAAGCATGTAAATTACATTAACTGAAGACCTATTACAATATTGGTCTGGGCTGCCTGGGCTGGCAAATCAGTGCTGAACACAGCAAAAGGGAGAACTAAGTATGAAATGGAGTAGTTACAAGCTAGTTTAAGACTTAAAATGCTTAAACTAAAACAAGGCCTTGAGTTTAAAACATTTTAAGACTTTGAAAGGATCATTTTAAGTCAAATGTGTTTATGTGTGCCGCTCTAACATCCCCCTATTCAAGCACCCCCCTCCTTCACAGTATATGCCATTTCCAAATATTGGTACAGACCAACACCCCGCTTCCCTCCCCCAGAACCTCACCCCATTTGGTACTCACCTAGATCAAAGTCCCTCGCACATCTGTTCCGCTTGCTGCTGCCACAACTCGCCAGCTGGACTCTGTCCGTCAGGTCTCTCTGTCTGTAGGTGTGTCAGTACTGCATGTCTGTCCAAAGCCTGAGCTTCTTGGCAAGCTGCAAGCTGCAAACGCAAACAGCGGAAAGAATCAACAAGACTGTAGTTGTGAGAGCGAGCGTGGGTGTGAGCCAGTGCCTTATCATATTCTTGCAAGAGACTCCTTGTCAAGTTGACTGTTTGTGTGCGCATCTGTTATGTAGGAGACTTGAATGCAGAACATTTTCAAGATAGAGTGTGTGTGCTTTAGCGTTTGTGTGTGTGTCTGTGTGACAAGATATTACAAAGACACATGTTTTACGAAGAGGTAGTGAGGTTTACACAGCGAGGCGGAACAAAGTGGAACAGGGGCCCTCCTTACGTAATTACACCCGGCATTAAAACACTAATCCAAACACAAACTGTATCTGGACTGTATCCAAACAGCAAACTAAGCTAAGCCACAGGTGTAAACAGAGCTATGAAGGAATGAAATCTCATTTCCACAAATCAAACGAAGTGCTTATAGCAATAAGATATAAAACAGGCTTAATGCCTCTTTAATACTTCTTGGGGCATATTTACACTGACCCATAAATATGGATAAAAATCTTTGTGGATATACAGTAATTCAGATGTGCAAGCTGCATGTTAATGTGATATATAAAGGCCCACAGAGACCCCAATAACAGTACAACCATCTGACAGAACAGACCAACAGTGGCACTCAACTCCAGCATAGAGGTATGCTTTGGCAGTCTCATTAAAATCCTCCAACTCTAATTCACTTTCAAATACCATCTCTACCTAAATAAACATGACCGCCGCTTACTCATACTCCACATGCCTGCCAACCACAGACCAGCAGGATTTCACAGAGCCGACTAGTTGTATGTGGCCAACCATTATTCTAGGAAAGTCTGCAGTTTATAGCAAAATGACAAAAGCTTAAACAGCCGCGGTGATGCTCGTTGGGCTCACAATACAGCCGATTCATAAAGATGCCTGACATTTAAGACATTTAAAGTAGAAATAGCTGGCTGATTTGAGTCAATTTTCTTTTATACCCAGCTCATAAAGTAAAAAGCTGCATTTTAAATCAGCCGTGAATGACTTGAAATTATGGCAATAGCTACAGAAAAGTGAGTCACAGGTTGCCTCAGTCGTTAAATAAATTCTGACACAAACTAAAACACTACTTGGCTCAGATTTACTGAACAAAGAATAGGTTACTTTTTACACTTAGGCTTTTTGTATTCATGACCAGTATTCAAACTGCCTGTGGGCTTTTACCTCAGAGAGGGAGAGGAGATGATCTACATGAATGAATGAAATATCTTAAGATCCACATGTTTACACATACATACCAAGGAAATGTCAATCAGATGCAAAATACAGAGGTTAAGCCCTGAGAGAAATGTCAAAAAGGTAGCCTGTCCCTGTGATGTGTGTGTGTGTGTGTGTGTGTGTGTGTGTGTGTGTGTGTGTGTGTGTGTGTGTGTGTGTGTGGGCCACACACCGTGTGATCAATAGCTCACCTAAAATGAATATGTGATCACTGACTCGACAAAGCAGGCACTCACTCCAAACCTGACAACAAAATAGACGCATCCTGGATCAATAAGCCCCATTTTAAAAGTCAATTTAATAACAACCTAGCTTTATAAAACATCTTCCACTGACAAAGTGGAGACTGACCATCCTGCTTAATATAACACGCCTTCAGTATTGCTTTTGATTTGTGACATTCAGCAGCCAAAGTTAAGACTGTAACTTCAGTAATTCTTCTTTCTAATTTCTTTCCAGCTGTCACCATTACAGAGCGCAGTGTATAGCTTATTTCACCATGGTTACAGAAAGTACTGGATATTTTCACATAGCTGCACAGCTCTGGCACACAGCTCCCTACATTAATACCTGCAAACCAACTAGTTTGAGCTTACAGACGAGCTTCTCAAAGATTTGATGACTGACTGCCAATTTAGGGAAACAGCATATGACTGAGGGCCACACAGGGAAAAATGCAGCTGCAAGTTGTCCACTGAAATCACTCATTTTAACTAATCAATCAATCAATCTTTATTTATAAAGCACTTTTCATACAAAAATGTAGCACAAAGTGCTTTACATGGTTAGAAGAAATGCCCCTTCCATCCACCCAGCCACCCACACACCCACCCACCCACAAACACAGTCATGATGTAGACATAAAAACATGTGGCAGAGCGCAGAGCAACCAGGTGAGGAAACAATACCGCAGGGAGCCGTCTGCACCGGGAGCTGATCACAGCCCGTGGCCACCAGGACACCAACACGGAGTCCACCTCAACATGGGCAGATAGAGGGGCCCACACCACCGCCAAGAAGGCAGAGTGCAGCCCCCCCCAACCCAGTCGAAGCAACCCACGAGGCAGCGCCAACGCAGCCAGGGCCAATCACAGCCCCCAGTGCAGAGGGCCCCCCCTGAGGAAACACTGGAGTTAAAAACTAAGAATAACATAAAACATCGATAAGAGACTAAGAGTGACATTAAAATATCAGTAAAAAACTAAGCATGATGTTAAAACCTAAGTAAAAGTGTCAATGACAGTAAGACATCAGAAAACTAAGAAAAAAAACTAACAGCACTAGCACTGATAACAGAAAACTACCGCAACACTACTGAGGTGCCACTTGCTGCCATGCAACCAGTCACTTTCTATAAGCTATCATTCCTGACCTGACAGACGTTTGTTAGCAGGGGTGGGCATTTTAAGTGATTTCCATATTCAAGTATTCACATTATATTATTATAGAGTCCTCGAATACTTGCAAAAAAAAAAACAGAAAATCTAGAAGAATAGTTAATAGTAATAGAATGTAAATTGGCCAACAACGCAAAACAAGTGCAATTCTTGAACAATCAGGCTTAAGTTAGTCTATTATTCCATAAATTCAAATAAGAAAAATATGCAAACTTTCTGTTGCTGCTGTTACATAGCTTAGACGCAGCGCTGAAGGACCTCCTCTGGAGATACTCTCCTCAAGTGGACCTACTCGAGTCCTCATGCCCATCCCTACTTGTTACGGGGGCCCAGTTTGACGCAGTAGCAGAGTAGTATGTAAGATACTGAAAATTAAAGTATAAATGGACCGTGGATGACAAAAATATAATGCAGGCATTTCACGTCTTTTTCAGGGGCTGCACAAAGTGCTTCTGAGGGCTGTCAATGGCCCGCAGGCTGCACTTTGAGCAACTACAGCTTATGGTTACCTCTATTTGTTGCAGTAAGACGTTGATAATATTGAAACAATCGGTGACACAATTGGTCTACTGATTTATAAGTCATGGAACAGAAATAAAATAAAATCTCATAATCAATAATCATTTAATGTATCACACAAAGATTCCAAACTGATAAAAAAGACATCACCTTCAAAAACAGTGGGAACTTCTGATTGCCGTTTCTCACTATTTCTTTCACATTTTATGGTTTTATAATGAAAACCATCATTAGTTTCAGCCAACAGTCAGAGCTGAGTGTTTTGCCAGAGATCAGATCATTTGGAAAAAGTTCTAAATTAAGACTTAAGAGAATAGACTCCTAGAGTTTTAGGAAGGACTTTCTTTTAAGTGGCTATAATATATGTTTACACATGTATAATAGATCACATGACAACTTGTATGTGAAAGGTTTTGATTTGAGCCTAAAACTTTACTATCTCAGTTCACAAACAACTGCATGCTACCTGTCGCACACCTAATGGCAGGCAGACAAAGTTAGCTACCAGCAGGTGAACATAATGGAATATCTCAAAGCTAAAGAGACTCTTATTTCCCTCAGGGGTTGTTGGAGAAACTATAATAATAATTTGTTATTGTGTTCACAGCTTGTTTGTGCTGCCCTCAAGTGGATAAAAAATCAGTTATTGCAGGGGAGATAATATTCTGAACCATCACTTCTTCTTGCTATAATACTATCATGATAGAACGATCACCACAGTAATGATAGTGTCCAACTTGAACATCTTCTTCCTTCTTCACTGTTGTTTTGGAACTAAAAATGCTCATTGTTTTCTTGGCCTATACTTTCTGTGTTCAATATACACACTGGTCAGAGTTGTGACACTGGGTTGTGACCACAGAAAATGAGGTATGACCTGGAGCTTGTAACAACCCCATCAACAGTTTAGATTAGCAGGATGGGACGCGGCCTTCATGCCCTCCCTGTCTTCTCTGTCCTGTGTCGTTTGCCCTCTTGCGACTCCGGCAGTCTCAAGTGGTCAGTTAAGACGAGGACGGCTGACAATAGACAATCCTACCAGTCATGCCACCAAGGCCTGACGTGTTGACCCCAGCCCGTCCGAGTATCATGAGACAGCACAGTCTGCATGGTAGAAAAGAAAGAAAGGAAAAGGAGGATGGAGCTGGCAGACAGGGAGGGAGGTGGCAAACAAAAATACAAGAACAGGGAAAATAGAAAAATGAAGAGCCGACAAGACGCAGGGGGGGAGCGGCAAGATGAAAGATAGGTCGATGTACAACAGGCTGATGAAATAGAGCGAGAAAGACAGAGGGAGAAAGGAGTGGAACAGCAGCTCAAACAATAGTCAAGAAACAGAGGAACACAAAAAAAAGGTGACACACTAAAGGGATAGGAGACAAATTAAGCAGACAGTAGAGAGGGACACGGAGAGATGGGGGTAGCCCAAAAAATAAAATAAAAAGTCAGACTCAATTCCTCTCTTAAAAGAGGGGAGGAAGAAAGGTTGGCTCCTCTACGTCTCACCGCTCCGAAAACCTGCACAGATTTAAAAAAGACCAATATGTAGACAGGAACAAAACGCCAGGGGGGTTACATCAAGCGCCTCACTACATTCAAAAAGAGCCACAGAGGAAGAATAACTGACACAATTAAGAGCATAACTGTCATCACAGCCAATCAACCCAGTGCCGCCCACACACGGGCACCGAGCAATAGACACATCATGAGGAGGGATGAAGAGATGGTAATTCCCCCTAGCAATGCAGCACTGACTACTAATAGTGAGCAGCAGATACCTTAAAGGCCTAAAGGCTACAGCATTCTAATGCAACAGAAACACGAGACACATGTACGAAATTGCTCCATCACAACACGTTCCTGGCTCCTTTGCATCCTGAGAGACAAGCTGACATTTAAATATAATCCTGCTGACATGCAAATCAAGTGTAGCCAATTCCATAACCCACGTGCATATCAGGAGAAAAAAAAGAAGATGTGTGAATCTAAAGCCAATCACAGGTGGATGCACACCCTCACTCAATAAAATACAAACTAAATTTAATAAGCTCTCAAGCTCCTCCACGGTGACATTTCCTCTTCCATTTCTCCATCTTTTACAACTATCATTCACCCTACCTCCATTTCTCTTCCCCCCGCCCCACTCCACCTCAACCCGTTCGTTTTTTCATTCTAAATCCACTTCTCTGCCTCCATCTTTTTCTCTCTCCATCCAAAACAACAGCCATTCCAGAAAGAGGGCCATCAATCTTCTTCAATGAGACCAGAGTGCGAGGGAGTGCCAAGGCTAGAGCAGATTACTATCTCTCCTTACCACCACTCAACACTGGATAACATATAGAAGCAGAGGATGGGCAGACGCAGAGGCAGAGCGGGTCGAGAGCGAGTCAAAGAAACAATCTCAGATAGCAGGCGGACACATTAGATCTTAAAAGCCTCAAACAAACTTCCACCCCTGTCAACAGCGGAGGCCTGTCAAGTAAAGAAGCACAGCGGCTGAATTTAAAAAACTCTAATCCTAACTGGCAACTCCAAACCTGACCCTTGATTTATTTCCACAGAGAGCTCCACTAATGGAAAGACATGAGCTACACTGCAGCTTTCATCTCCGGTAAACAGCTGGCTTTGGTGGAGGATTCGAATACATTGGTCATTATTATATTTTTTAAAAAATATGATTAAAAAAAAAAACATCCCCATCTCCCAAAGCCCAAGGTGACCTCTAAAAGATTGCATTTGAGAAGCAGGCAAAGATTTTTGCTTGATAAAATGACAATAAATGACCAACTGTTTGTGTTGATGTTTTCCAGCATTTTATAAAATCTAAATTGAATATCATATTAAATCAATTTGATTTAATGTTTAGCTTTAAATCAACTGAAATTCAAACACATGTATTCACCCTTTGTTGGCTGAGAAGGCAGAAACACTATTTTCAGTGGTAGACTAATTAATATTCACAACCTGCAGCGACAGCTTGAAAATGACATGAATATAAATGTTGATTAAATGTATCTGACACACTGAAGTAACAGGTATAGCCTTCTTAATTTGCACACCTTAGTTTTCACATGTCTGCCGATTTAAAGCTATTATTCTGATGTGCTTGAGACGTTGACATGACATTTGTATGTTTGTTGTCGCTAAGTTTTACTTAGAGATACTTCTGAAATTGATGTGATGCAACAAGCCCAAATTTAAATTGTTGTTTCCTGGGTAAGTGTTCTCTGCAGCCCGTGTCTGTACTCAAAGACCATTTGTGAGGGAAGAAAACCACTCTGTAACACCACAGTACAATCACCAGAACTGCAACTAATGACTATTTGCATTGTTGAATAAGTGGTCAATTATGTCCAATAAACCGACCAGTTGTTTGGTCTATAAATGTTAGAAAATGGTAAGAATATGTTAACCAGAGCTTCCCAAAGCCCAAGAAGACATTCTCAAATGTCTTATTTTGTCCATAAACCAAATATATTCAGTTTACTGTCATAGAGGAGTAAAGCAACCACAAAATATTCACATCTAAGAAGCCGCAATCAGAGAATTTTGACTTTTTTTCCTTAACAAATTACTCAGACCAATTAATCGATTGTCAAATTAGTTGGCTATTCATTTAATAGTTGACAACTAACCAAGTAATTAATTCATTCATTGTTGCGGCTTAACAACTGCAAGTGAACAGTCAAACTGCCTTGAGAATTGAAGGCTGGCCAGTTTAAGTCAAGCACAGATAACGCAACGGAGTATGGACCTGTAGGTGGAGAGGTGCCACTTCACCTCCTTGAGCAAGGCACTGAACCCCTGCTATCTGGAGCACCGACTAAGCCTTATCATTCTGGCATCTCTCCACATCTCCTGCATGTGCATGTGTGTGTATTTCCTATGTGTAATAAAATAACAGCAAAATCCCAAGAGAGATTAATACAGTACTTCCTCTTACATATTCAATCAACATCTGAGAGACTCGCTCAACAAATCCACGTATCATACTTCACAGGAACCTGATCCAAAATGGAGTCCAACCATACTGACTGTTTCAGCACTACTGTGAGTAAATATAAAGGAGGTGGGGAACATGATGGAGCAGATGATGTTTATGTTCTTGAAAAGACACCCCAAGCAAATGGTTGTTGGTGTGTATATGAATGTGTGTGTGATATAGAAAGTGATAAATCATATACTTCGTGATATTAAAGACTCTAGAAAGTGTGTGAACGCGTGTGAGACGCAGCGTTGACACTCACAAAGGTGGAAAAGCCAGAGCCGTGGCCTTGCAGCTGAGAGGAGTTTTTAACGAGCCGCCTCACTGCCCTGTGTGTGTGTGGCAGTGGCAATAATCCACACGCGCACACACACTGTGCAACACCAGTAAATCCAAGTCCAAGTGTGTGCTTGTACTGAGGAAAGCCCATGAGAGAAAGAGATGGGATACACGGGAAAGTGTGGAGGAGAGATTTTGCATAGAAAATTCTCCTTTTAGCAGCTAACACAAGTGTGGTGCAGCAAAGGCTCTGTGATCTCTTATTACTTATACAACATGGTCTTCTCAAGCAACCATGTTCAATCCAAGGACACAACAAGACCACCAAGCCAGCTCTGACAGCTATATCCACAATTGAACATGATAGGGCTAATCGCTATGCAGCTTTCTCGCTGAGGAGAACCTACATGGGGGAGTTTTGTCAGGCATAATAAACTCTCCTTGCATTGTCACAGCTCTGTTGAGGAGGAAGGTTAAACTTAGAGCTGTCTGTAAAGCTGTCCCTCTGCAGCAGCAGTGCTCTGACTGGGGATCAGCGTAGTGTGGCTTCTGTTGGGCCTCTGGGCCACACAGCGACGGAGAGGAGGAGGAGGCGGTGGCAGTGGGGCTCAGCCCAGCGCTAAAGACTTTGACACTAACATAATCACTGATAATTGATTCAGCTGGTGAGGAAGGTGTAACATTAAAAGATAAAAACGGCAGCGGTGGTGTCAGCGCAGCGCCGGAGCTTAATGTGAGCTGATGGGGCCGACGCTGCCTGTCACACGCCGTCTAATCACACGAGGAGGGACATACACATATCATCAAATCACTATCAGCCCCGGACCCGCTCAGCACCCTCAAAGGGGCTTTGATCAGCAGCGGGCTAAAGGAAGCAAGGGGGCATACAGGCCAAGGACGCCGGGAAGATGGAGGATAGAAAAAGGACAGGCATCCTTCGCTGCTACAGGACGGCCTTGAGATATCATATGACAGGACAGAAACAGCAGGGAGTATCAATGACAAGCACCCAAGGTTCAAACAACTTATTGAGCTTAAAGTAGGCGATAACCTTGTCCAGTCCAGCGACCGTAATGAACACAGAGAGTTGATTTCTCTTGCCTGTGATTTTATTCAGATTTAATTGACTGATATGAGTTGTTTCAACTTTATGATGACTTGGCTTGTGCAGTTACAGACGCAAATACTAGATATCATTGAACACTGATATAAACAATGACTGCAAATTAATTAGCAACTTTTTTTTTTTTTCTTAAAGATTTTTTTGGGGGGCATTTTTAAGCCTTTAATGGATAGGACAGATGAGCGTGAAGGGGAGACAGAGGGGGAGTGACATGCAGCAAAGGGCCACAGGCTGGAGTCGAACACGGGCCGCTGCGGCAACAGCCTTGTACATGGGGCACCTGCCCTACCACTAAGCCACCGACACCCCATTAATCAGCAACTTGATGACAGATTCATTTATCAAGCAAAATCCCCCAAAAAACAAGAAATCTGAAAACTTCACCTTGAGCTTCGGGAAATTAAGATGAGAATTTTTCACTATTTAATTATGATTTACATACAAAATAATCTACAAACTAATTTAAAATGACAATAAGTCACTACAATGACAGTGAGCTAGCAAACATAAAACGACTGCTGTTGACTTTAGCCTTTAGCTTATATATCATGTACTTTAGATAGATAGCTAGATAACTATATGTGCAAATGTAAATCTATTTGTCATTAGCTGTATAGTTGCTACACACTTGCAATAATCAAAATGGAGCATAACATTCAGCTAGTATTGCAGCTACACTTCAGCTAATGTAATTCTTATTAGCTTATAATGAAATGACAACTACAGTACTGCAGCCCTCTCATTTTTCAGAGTCAATAAGCAAATTTTTAACCTGCTCCACCTGTGATTTGAGCAGACCCCTGTTTCTTAACATGGTATAACATGGAGCGCCAATTCTACTCACCCTCACAGCTTTGTTATTAACGTGTAATGGAGACACATGAGGTAAGTCTAGTAGCGGTGACTGGGGTGTGCCTATCTGCTGAGTGAGCTGATGAAGACGGAGGGCTCCCTGCAGCCTTACAGTCAGAGCGCTGATAAATTGGCCAGCCTCCACCCTTTCCCCAACTGCAGGAAGGATGTGTGTGTGCATGAGAATCAGCATGGACGCCTGCTAGACTGGAACTGACAATATTAAGTGGCGGTGCCACAGTTTTCATGAACACAGGGAGGCCAGGAGAACCGAGGGGCAGGAAGGCCTCTATTATGTCACCTGACAGTAGACATAAAGGGAGCCAGTCAGACTATCTGTCCTCCTCTACAGCACCAACTGACTCACCTTTCCCAAATTAAAGGTTGCTGAGTGAGTACAAACAGCATGAGACAGACAGACAAACACACATTTCCACCTTGAGCCGCAGATATAAACACACATCACCTCATGTTGAAAATGGCTGGTGGGAGATCAAAGATTTTTACAGATGTTTAACAGAACCATAGGAGCTCCTTCAGAGTTAGACCGCAGGGGTCGGATATCATACAGAGGAGCAAGGGAGGAAAGAGGGAGTAATGGCAAATAAGAGGGGGAAAGGGGAGCAGCGAAAGCCGCAGGCTGAAGACAGTAGGGAGAGAGGAGGAAGACAGGCATGAGGAGTAAGTGAGAAAATGCAAATGAGAGGCTGCTGAGCAAAAGAGGAGAGAGAGGAGGGAGAAAGTGAGAGATTACTATAGGGACTGTTGGAAGAGAATCTGAAGAGCAGAACAAAGCTGACAATGAAAAAAAAGTGTGTTGGAGGGGGGGGTTAGAGAGCACAGGAGGAAATGGCAACACATGAGACATGACGAGCACGCATCACGCCGTCTTTTGCAGCTAAAATGGACGTTCTTATATGTCCTTCAAAAAGTAGTGCTGGCAGCTGTAGACATCACAGCAAAATATGTTCCAAGAAACAAAATACAGGAGACACAGAAAATAAAAAGATGAAGAGAGGTAGCAAGAAAGAGGGAGAGGTATAATAAAAGGATGGGGATGATCCCAAGAGAGGCGACCCATGGCATCTGTTTGTAACAAGCCAGAGCCACAGGGAGGAAGAGGAGGAGGGGGAGGAGGAGGAGGAGGGGTGTAGGCAGCGGACTGAGAGGTAGCTCCTCTTCTCAGTGTCCCGCTCACTGGCTGTCCTCCACCAGCAGCTGGAGGCTAAACTTAAGCTCCGCCAACAGCCACTAGGGAGAGAGAAGAGAGGCCTTGGGAAGGGGTCATTTACAATCACAAACCAAAACAAAATTCAGGGACGCACATCTGCATCATTAGCAGAGGAGCCAAGAGTCCCCTGACGTCTGCCCACAACAGATCCCTCAGAAATGTGGCCACCACAGTGCCTGTGCACACAAACATCGTCTGCACAATCGCCATAGAGCGATGTCAGCCTCCTCTTCATGAATATTCATCTGCCTCATTAACACTCAAGTGGGGAAACACAGCATATTGCATGAGACTCCCGTTACTTGGAGAGAGGACGAGAGTTGAGGGAGGGAGAGGAAAGGGGAAGAAGAGATGGGACACATGGCGACTGTAGAGGAAGCAAAAGGGAAGAGAGACCGAGTAAGAGGCAAAGCCTTCTTTTCATTGCCAGCAAACTTTTTTTGACTCTCAAGAGTGGAGGGAGGGGGGGGGGGGTGTCCTATATTGTTCAGGGAGCTGATAGCCTCCTGTCGCTTTTCCTTATGAAGCCAGACTAGGGCAGTATGAAAGCAGCGTCAGCAGGAGGAACAGCACAGCGGGAGCGCAGGATGGGAATTACAGACCATTTTACCCTGCAAATCCTCCAGCAATAAAAGCTTTAAAACAGCTGCAATTTCTCTGCTAATGTGTCGCTGTTCACAATAACTGCTAAACTGTAGGGGATATGTGTGAATACACCTCAACGCAAGCTGCAGCCAAGCAGACATTCATGCAACTCAAGTCCTTGTTTGGTAACAAAACAGACCAGCACGTAAAAAGCCGGGCTGTCTCATACACAGACACTGATTCTGTCAGTCCACTCAGTCAGACTCTTTCTCTCTGAGCCACTTGCCAACAGACACACATGCAGACAGATACTACCACACATAGAGAGAGGATTATTTTCTCTTTATGTTGTAATGCCAGTGAATCTCTTAACAGGAACTGCCAACAGGGGAAATCTCCAATCCTGCAGCTGTGTCCTCAGAGAGACTCTGGAAACTGTAGAAACAGAAGACTATTTCCTTGACTTTTTTTTTTACACGACTTTGGTTACAGAGAGAGACAGCCACTGGGGAAGGAAGAGATGAGGCAAAGTCCGGCGATGCCCAAATTTTTTGCCCCACCAGAGTCACTCCTGTGCTTTAAAGGGCACTGACAAATCCTGCGGTACCATAATTGGACCAGGTCTCTGGAAATCAATAGTACTGCTTACATCAGGGGCCTCCACCAAAGCTATTTCATATTCCACCTTCTACACACAGTTTCTGACAAAAAAAAACCCTTCAATTTCAGAACAGTATGAACTATCGATTTCACCGCAGCGATTCTTACTCTCCCTCCGCCTCCTCCTGTCCTCTCTCTTTTCCAGTCCCCTACTGTTGACACGCAACTCCTTTCCCAATGAGAGTTTTCTGTGGAGGGTGGAGTGGTCCTTATCTGTGAACTTCATCATTTTAGACCATTTAAATCCTTTATAAGTGGTTTTATTTCCATTGGTTTGGGACAAAGTCCTCTACGCGAGATGTTTCATGAATCATGAGTGCAACTAATGTCTTTTAGTTCTTCATCTGTCAAATAATCAAATGTAACAAAGACGAAGACTGCAGCTACTTACTCCTCTTTTTAGATTTTTTAAATTGTCTGCTCTTTCTATTGTGAGCTGCCCAACCAGAGAGGAGAGGACCATGGACTTGCTGGAACACAGTGTGACCCAGTTTCCTCCTGGAGATTAAAAAAGTATTTCTGATTGTGATTAAATTATTGTCAGATATTACTGTGAAAGCAGCTGGAGCTGCACAGGACTCAGCACTAGCTTTAAAAATTAGTTGCTTCTGGTTGCTGAGACAGAAAATATGGTTGCCACCTTCTATGCAATACAGTGGTCACCTTATATTTTGAGTAATTAACTATGTAGTTATACTGTACATCAGCTTACTGTGACATAAAAGAATGTTTAAAACATAAACTACATTGCCCCCAGAGAGCAGCAGAGATTCGTCCGGAGACTTCAAGTGTCTTTGAGATCTAGTCATAATTTTTCTCACATCCTTGTGTTGAGCAATTATCAAACAATTTGTTGCTACAGATAAGGAATGGTCATATATATGAGGCAGTGGATTGCTTTGATGAAAGCTAACAGTCTAATATGCAGGGGCATGCAAAAATTTGGGCATCTATGGTCAAAATTTCATTCAATGTCAATAGTTAGAAGATGATGAACTGATCTCCAAAAGGCATTAAGTTAAAGTTGAAACATGCTTTTCAACATTTTAAGCAAGATTAGAGTATTAGAGTATTTTTAGAGTGAAAAAATCAAGCATAGAGCACCATGAAAAGGTGGGGCACCCCAAGGCATTTGAGCTCTCAGACAACTTTTAACAGGGTCTCAGACCTTAATTAGTATGTTAGAGCTATGGCTTGTTCACAATCATCATTAGGAAAGGCCAGGTAATGCAAATTTCAGAGCTTTATAAATACTCTGACTCCTGAAACCTTTACCCGTCAATCAGCAGCCATGGGCATTTAGAAGCTATGATACTTGCCAAAGGGGGCGCTACTAATTACCGACCATGCAGGGTGACTAAACTTTTGCTTCAGGCCCTTTACATTTTTTGCTATTTTGAAACTGTAAAAGATTAAAATAAAAAGTAATCTTGCTTGAAATATTGTTCTTTCTTTTGGAGATCAGTCCATTAACTATTCACAGTAAACAAAATTTTGACCATGGATGCCCAAACTTTTGTATGTTACTGTAACAGTCATAAACAAAACTAGCCTATATAACAAAGCAAGATGTTAAAGGGAAATTTCGGTTTATTTCAACCCGTCTCCTATCGTCCTAAATTTGTTTCAAGTGACTAGTGACATACAGATAATAGTTAGCATGTTAGCCGTTAGCCTAGATACAGCCGTAGCGTCAGACCTGTTAAAA